>NW_025920138.1:1606793-1715324 GCF_902686445.1 Sciurus carolinensis | reverse complement strand
TTGGACATTGTGGAGATTCATAGCCTGCAGAAGAACCAGGTGCGCTGGCTGTCAGCATGAATGGTGGGACCAAGGGATCACAGCACCACCTAGCGTGCCTGGGTGGAAGTGTGAGCTGTCAGGTTTCACTGGGCAACCTGGTCCTGCCTGGATGTGGAGGGATTTATCGCACAGGGGCATGCATGCCGCATTTATCCTGGTGTCTATTTGACCAGTCAATATGGATAGAATCATTTCTTTAAAAACACAAGACCCTGGCACCCGCTCCCTTCCTCTATCCTCTTATCCTCACAGCTGAGCCGGTGCTTGTCTTGAATGTGGGCTTGAAGCAGCCAGGAGCGGAATGGTCTCTGCTTGCCATGGGATCCGTGATGCCATCGTGTTCTCGGGCCTCTCCTCTGTGACCCAGGTGGAATCAGGTGTGCAGGCGCCATGTCAAGTGAGCCATTCTTCAAAGATCATGTTGCCCAAGGTTTCACAAACCCTCTGGGGAGTGCAACCAAGTGCCTTCTCCTACGGGAGCCTAGGAGCCCCACGCCCTTCACAAAAGAGCTTCCCAGAGCCTGCTCCCTCCCCTTTGATTAGAGAACTTCTCCCATGAATGTTTCCCATATCACAGGAGAACTGGTAAGCAATTGATGCATTTTTCTGAGCAGAAGTGAATACACCTGAATGAATGTAGAATCAAGGATATGACTTTCAGCCACGACCCCTGTGTAATGAATCTTGAGAGTAATAACTGAAATCATAAGGAGCAGAAAATAGAAACTGGATCAGCAATGTTGTCTTTTTGCCACCACGTTTCGCTTCTGGGACCCCAGTCCCATGAGCCATCAGCTCTTGCCTTTGCCTTGTTATATCTCACAACAACATCAAGCTAAGTTGCTGAAGCACCCCCTCATTGAGGGAAACAGGCACAGCACAGGAGGAACAACTTCCTCTGGCTCAACCTATCCTCAGATGATGGGCAAGATCCATCACCAAATCTGGATTGTCCATTATGCACAGGACTCTGCTGTTTAGAAGTTTGGATAAGAAAATGACAAACGGAAAAATATGAAAAAATGGAATCGAGGATTTAATCAGTAGATTGTGAATATATTGGCTAGGGTTGCATATGTGAATTAACCCAAAGTCTCCATTCGTAGTCACCTCTTGAGCATATTCTCAATCCCACTTTGTCCTGCCTCGGCCCCTTCTACTGACGTCCTTGGATCCCTGTTACACATTTGGGTTCAGAGATCACTTATGTCCGTTTTCCTCCTTAAGTGAAGAGGGGAGAAATCTGTCCCCGAGGACACACCGCTGGTCTTGGGTATTGACACGCAAAAGAGTTCCTTGCTGGATTGCCCTGAATAAGGGGATTAAGAATTCCTTAGGGTTTTTTTTTTGGCTTGGTCATGATTGCTCATCTGAATACTTTCTCACCAATTTGCAGTGTTAGTGATCAAGTGTAGTATCTCAGAGCAGTCATTCCTGTGCTGGCAAAATAGCCCAGCCCCTAGAGAGGCTGCCTCCCATGCTGGAGACCATGGTTCGAGACTCCAGCACGGTTAGATTATGGACTTTACGAACAAACCAGCCAGAAGAAGAGCCTCCCAACCCTCCATCCTCTCACCCCTTACTTCCTCTTTTCTCCTCTCCTCAAATAATCAATCAACACTGGAAATCACTACCAAGTTCACGTGCAAACTTTTTCCACGGACACCTTTCAATTTGCAAATGTGCTCCAAGACAGGAGTGCTGCACACTCACTTGAATTCCTTCACAGTACTACTTCCACCACCTCACTCTACTCTCCTTAGGACAGAAATCACTGGTCTCTCAGGAGTGTGCTTATGCGAGCAATTCTTCACCACCTTCCTCCTCTGCGCATTGTTCACCAGCTTTCGGTGGCAGGAAATTCAAAATGACAACCGCACATATACCTGGCTCTCTCCAGGCTATTTGGACATACTCCCATACTGTCTGCCGATGAAGGGAACTTCCACTCTTGAGCACTTTCCACGTGAACCTCAATGCCAAGTGCAAAACCAAGAGGTGAACACAAAAGACAGCCGCTCTTGTCCTGGAGTTCCTCTCACAGTTTGTCTATGCACTGGCTTGCTTGTGACTTCTGGATGAATAATGGTAGGATTTGGGACAGAATTGATGTGAGCGTCTATTGCTAGCATTCAGGACTGTCAGGGGGATTTACAACCTACTCTCAAAATATCATTGGAACTCCAGTGTCAAGAAGAATGGAGCCCTTTTATGCACTCTTGTTAATTTTGATGGACCTCCTCAAGAGATGCAGCCTAGAATTGGGTGAAGAATAACAACAACTCGGGGTGTGAGCTGCTCTCATATTTACCGGGGATCTGGGAATGAATGCATTGTGCTTTGGAGGATAAGGAATGACGCAAAACACCTCTTTCCAAGATCTCACACCGGAAGGAGGAAACCAGAGACTAGAGGCATAATGCATGTGGGCGGGGCATAGAAACAAGGTAAGAAACACAGCGGATTTGACACTTTGCAAATGCTTGTGTATGCTTTTCCTTCTCAGTAATTCTATTAAAGTGTTGGTTATTATGGAACCACTTCTGGTTTGATATTCATGCTTTACCAGTTTAGGGTCTTCACACATGAATATCCATAGACCTTAGGGGGATTAATTTTCTGAGATTGTGGTGAAGTCTTCATTCGGAGAGCCAGGGATTAGAGTTGCATATTCCAGGATCAGCTGGTTTAAATTCTTCAGTCGGGGGGGTGGTGCTGTGATGTTAGGAAAGCCTTTGCTCACGGATCTTGTGCCAGAAAAATATAGGAATCAGTATACGTATATTGGGCTGTCCCTTGTGAGCAACAGAAAGAGACAGAACTTTCAAGGTTATTGATGTACTTGCAATGACATTAGCGTCGGTGTTCATGGTTGCATACAGAATGAACGGAAAATAACTATTTCCAGTATTAGTAGTGTTTGAAGACGCAGTCTATATGCCGAGGAATTTGTGGGTTGAACATGAACAGTGTTGCGTTTCATAGTGTCTCTTCTCTGAAGTTATTTTCCAGGAAGACCCTCTCCAGCTTTTCTTGCCCCACAAATGTCCGCCCTCTCCCGTTTTGAAAATTCAGTTTGGAAGCTCTGCACCATTCCACTTGCAGCAGGGTCTATGTTCAAAGCTGGTGGTATGCCCTGTGAAACTGAGCTCATCATGCCCTCACCAGGCTCTTATTTCATCACAGGCTTGTAGGCTGCTGCCTCCCCAGGCTGTGTAGATGACTCCTGGCAATGTCCCACAGACCCTTGAGACGGAGGGGCTTTTGTCTTGTCAAGAAGACGAACCATTGTGTGAATGCACATTGGCAAGACACTTCTGCATCTTGAGATGATTTGACGTGCCCCTGGAAAAATCCCACCAGGTAAGATTCTGGGTGCAGCGGAGTTCTAATATAGCTGCCAAGCAGGTGGGACCTGGCAGTGGCAGTGAGCACAGAACTACTCACCTTTCTTGTCAGGTCCGTCCTGTACTGCATGGAACATGCTGAGTGGATGACTCCCTCCTTTCTTCATGAGACACCAGAGGAGCCAAACACCTTCACGTGGAGCACGCACATCCCACGTTCCAGCTGTCTCCTTTGCAGTCTTTGTAGGTTAGTAGGGGAAACCCGACAGATGGAATGTGATGTGTCCCAATTCAATGATCTCCTCAGCCCCGGCGCTGCACTGCATGCTCCAGTGAGCTGAGCGCTCACCACCCATGTCTCTGTGTGTGTGCTAGGCCTCTAGGCTTGTTTCCTGACTCTGAAGGCAAGCCAGGCATTCCCAGTCCTTGAGGAGTGGGGACGGAGTGGAAATACCCTGGTTCTTGCAGTAAGGTGGTTGAGCCACTTCTTCTCAGGCTGTCCTCGGTACCAGTCTGTTGCATTGGACATTGTGGAGATTCATAGCCTGCAGAAGAACCAGGTGCGCTGGCTGTCAGCATGAATGGTGGGACCAAGGGATCACAGCACCACCTAGCGTGCCTGGGTGGAAGTGTGAGCTGTCAGGTTTCACTGGGCAACCTGGTCCTGCCTGGATGTGGAGGGATTTATCGCACAGGGGCATGCATGCCGCATTTATCCTGGTGTCTATTTGACCAGTCAATATGGATAGAATCATTTCTTTAAAAACACAAGACCCTGGCACCCGCTCCCTTCCTCTATCCTCTTATCCTCACAGCTGAGCCGGTGCTTGTCTTGAATGTGGGCTTGAAGCAGCCAGGAGCGGAATGGTCTCTGCTTGCCATGGGATCCGTGATGCCATCGTGTTCTCGGGCCTCTCCTCTGTGACCCAGGTGGAATCAGGTGTGCAGGCGCCATGTCAAGTGAGCCATTCTTCAAAGATCATGTTGCCCAAGGTTTCACAAACCCTCTGGGGAGTGCAACCAAGTGCCTTCTCCTACGGGAGCCTAGGAGCCCCACGCCCTTCACAAATGAGCTTCCCAGAGCCTGCTCCCTCCCCTTTGATTAGAGAACTTCTCCCATGAATGTTTCCCATATCACAGGAGAACTGGTAAGCAATTGATGCATTTTTCTGAGCAGAAGTGAATACACCTGAATGAATGTAGAATCAAATATGACTTTCAGCCACGACCACTGTGTAATGAATCTTGAGAGTAATAACTGAAATCATAAGGAGCAGAAAATAGAAACTGGATCAGCAATGTTGTCTTTTTGCCACCACGTTTCGCTTCTGGGACCCAGTCCCATGAGCCATCAGCTCTTGCCTTTGACTTGTTATATCTCACAACAACATCAAGCTAAGTTGCTGAAGCACCCCCTCATTGAGGGAAACAGGCACAGCACAGGAGGAACAACTTCCTCTGGCTCAACCTATCCTCAGATGATGGGCAAGATCCATCACCAAATCTGGATTGTCCATTATGCACAGGACTCTGCTGTTTAGAAGTTTGGATAAGAAAATGACAAACGGAAAAATATGAAAAAATGGAATCGAGGATTTAATCAGTAGATTGTGAATATATTGGCTAGGATTGCATATGTGAATTAACCCAAAGTCTCCATTCGTAGTCACCTCTTGAGCATATTCTCAATCCCACATTGTCCTGCCTCGGCCCCTTCTACTGACGTCCTTGGATCCCTGTTACACATTTGGGTTCAGAGATCACTTATGTCCGTTTTCCTCCTTAAGTGAAGAGGGGAGAAATCTGTCCCCGAGGACACACCGCTGGTCTTGGGTATTGACACGCAAAAGAGTTCCTTGCTGGATTGTCCTGAATAAGGGGATTAAGAATTCCTTAGGGTTTTTTTTTGGCTTGGTCATGATTGCTCATCTGCATACTTTCTCACCAATTAGTAGTGTTAGTGATCAAGTGTAGTGTCTCAGAGCAGTCATTCCTGTGCTGGTGAAATAGCCCATCCCCTAGAGAGGCTGCCTCCCATGCTGGAGACCATGGTTCGAGACTCCAGCACGGTGAGATTATGGAAATTAACAAACGAACAAGCCAGCCAGAAGAAGAGCCTCCCAACCCTCCATCCTCTCACCCCTTACTTTTCTTTTCTCCTCTCCTCAAATAATCAATCAACACTGGAAATCACTACCAAGTTCACGTGCAAACTTTTTCCACGGACACCTTTCAATTTGCAAATGTGCTCCAAGACAGGAGTGCTGCACACTCACCTGCATTCCTTCACAGTACTACTTCCACCACCTCACTCTACTCTCCTTAGGACAGAGATCACTGGTCTCTCAGGAGTGTGCTTATGCGAGCAATTCTTCACCACCTTCCTCCTCTGCGCATTGTTCACCAGCTTTCGGTGGCAGGAAATTCAAAATGACAACCGCACATATACCTGGCTCTCTCCAGGCTATTTGGACATACTCCCATACTGTCTGCCGATGAAGGGAACTTCCACTCTTGAGCACTTTCCACGTGAACCTCAATGCCAAGTGCAAAACCAAGAGGTGAACACAAAGACAGCCGCTCTTGTCCTGGAGTTCCTCTCACAGTTTGTCTATGCAGTGGCTTGCTTGTGACTTCTGGATGAATAATGGTAGGATTTGGGACAGAATTGATGTGAGCGTCTATTGCTAGCATTCAGGACTGTCAGGGGGATTTACAACCTACTCTCAAAATATCATTGGAACTCCAGTGTCAAGAAGAATGGAGCCCTTTTATGCACTCTTGTTAATTTTGATCGACCTCCTCAGGAGATGCAGCCTAGAATTGGGTGAAGAATAACAACAACTCGGGGTGTGAGCTGCTCTCATATTTACCGGGGATCTGGGAATGAATGCATTGTGCTTTGGAGGATAAGGAATGACGCAAAACACCTCTTTCCAAGATCACACACCGGAAGGAGGAAACCAGAGACTAGAGGCATAATGCATGTGGGCGGGGCATAGAAACAAGCCAAGAAACACAGCGGATTTGACACTTTGCAAGTGCTTGTGTATGCTTTTCCTTCTCAGTAATTCTATTAAAGTGTTGGTTATTATGGAACCACTTCTGGTTTGATATTCATGCTTTACCAGTTTAGGGTCTTCACACATGAATATCCATAGACCTTAGGGGGATTAATTTTCTGAGATTGTGGTGAAGTCTTGATTCGGAGAGCCAGGGAATAGAGTTGCATATTCCAGGATCGGCTGGTTTAAATTCTTCGTCGGGGGGGTGGTGCTGTGATGTTAGGAAAGCCTTTGCTCACGGATCTTGTGCCAGAAAAATATAGGAATCAGTATACGTATATTGGGCTGTCCCTTGTGAGCAACAGAAAGAGACAGAACTTTCAAGGTTATTGATGTACTTGCAATGACATTAGCGTCGGTGTTCATGGTTGCATACAGAATGAACGGAAAATAACTATTTCCAGTATTAGTAGTGTTTGAAGACGCAGTCTATATGCCGAGGAATTTGTGGGTTGAACATGAACAGTGTTGTGTTTCATAGTGTCTCTTCTCTGAAGTTATTTTCCAGGAAGACCCTCTCCAGCTTTTCTTGCCCCACAAATGTCCGCCCTCTTCCGTTTTGAAAATTCAGTTTGGAAGCTCTGCACCATTCCACTTGCAGCAGGGTCTATGTTCAAAGCTGGTGGTATGCCCTGTGAAACTGAGCTCATCATGCCCTCACCAGGCTCTTATTTCATCACAGGCTTGTAGGCTGCTGCCTCCCCAGGCTGGGTAGATGACTCCTGGCAATGTCCCACAGACCCTTGAGACCGAGGGGCTTTTGTCTTGTCAAGAAGACGAACCATTTTGTGAATGCAGATTGGCAAGACACTTCTGCATCTTGAGATGATTTGACGTGCCCCTGGAAAAATCCCACCAGGTAAGATTCTGGGTGCAGCAGAGTTGTAATGTAGCTGCCAAGCAGGTGGGACCTGGCAGTCGCAGTGAGCACAGTACTACTCACCTTTCTTGTCAGGTCCGTCCCGTACTGCATCGAACATGCTGAGTGGATGACTCCCTCCTTTCTTCATGAGACACCAGAGGAGCCAAACACCTTCACGTGGAGCACGCACATCCCATGTTCCAGCTGTCTCCTTTGCAGTCTTTGTAGGTTAGTAGGGGAAACCCGACAGATGGAATGTGATGTGACCCAATTCAATGATCTACTCAGGCCCGGCGCTGCACTGCATGCTCCAGTGAGCTGAGCACTCACCACCCATGTCTCTGTGCGTCTGCTAGGCCTCTAGGCTTGTTTCCTGACTCTGAAGGCAAGCCAGGCATTCCCAGTCCTTGAGGAGTGGGGACGGAGTGGAAATCCCCTGGTTCTTGCAGTAAGGTGGTTGAGCCACTTCTTCTCAGGCTGTCCTCGGTACCAGTCTGTTGCACTGGACATTGTGGAGATTCATAGCCTGCAGAAGAACCAGGTGTGCTGGCTGTCAGTATGAATGATGGGACCAAGGGATCACAGCACCACCTAGCGTGCCTGGGTGGAAGTGTGAGCTGTCAGGTTTCACTGGGTGTCCTGGTCCTGCCTGGATGTGGAGGGATTTATCGCCCAGGGGCATGCATGCCGCATAGAACCTGGTTTCTAGTTGACCAGTCAATAAGGATAGAATCATTTCTTTAAAAACACAAGACCCTGGCACCCGCTCCCTTCCTCTATCCTCTTATCCTCACAGCTGAGCCGGTGCTTGTCTTGAATGTGGGCTTGAAGCAGCCAGGAGCGGAATGGTCTCTGCTTGCCATGGGATCCGTGATGCCATCGTGTTCTCGGGCCGCTCCTCTGTGACCCAGGTGGAATCAGGGTTGCAGGCGCCATGTCACGTGAGCCATTCTTCAAAGATCATGTTGCCCAAGGTTTCACAAACCCTCTGGGGAGTGCAACCAAGTGCCTTCTCCTACGGGAGCCTAGAAGCCCCACGCCCTTCACAACAGAGCTGCCCAGAGCCTGCTCCCTCCCCTTTGATTAGAGGACTTCTCCCATGAATGTTTCCCATATCACAGGAGAACTGGTAAGCAATTGATGCATTTTTCTGAGCAGAAGTGAATACACCTGAATGAATGTAGAATCAAGGATATGACTTTCAGCCACGACCCCTGTGTAATGAATCTTGAGAGTAATAACTGAAATCATAAGGAGCAGAAAATAGAAACTGGATCAGCAATGTTGTCTTTTTGCCACCACGGTTCCCTTCTGGGACCCCAGTCCCATGAGCCATCAGCTCTTGCCTTTGCCTTGTTATATCTCACAACAACATCAAGCTAAGTTGCCGAAGCACCCCCTCATTGAGGGAAACAGGCACAGCACAGGAGGAACAACTTCCTCTGGCTCAACCTATCCTCAGATGATGGGCAAGATCCATCACCAAATCTGGATTGTCCATTATGCACAGGACTCTGCTGTTTAGAAGTTTGGAAAGAAAATGACAAACGGAAAAATATGAAAAAAATGGAATCGAGGATTTAATCAGTAGATTGTGAATATATTGGCTAGGGTTGCATATGTGAATTAACCCAAAGTCTCCATTCGTAGTCACCTCTTGAGCATATTCTCAATCCCACATAGTCCTGCCTCTGCCCCTGCTCCTGACGTCCTTGGATCCCTGTTACACATTTGGGTTCAGAGATCACTTATGTCCGTTTTCCTCCTTAAGTGAAGAGGGGAGAAATCTGTCCCCGAGGACACACCGCTGGTCTTGGGTATTGACACGCAAAAGAGTTCCTTGCTGGATTGTCCTGAATAAGGGGATTAAGAATTCCTTAGGGTTTTTTTTTGGCTTGGTCATGATTGCTCATCTGCATATTTTCTCACCAATTAGTAGTGTTAGTGATCAAGTGTAGTATCTCAGAGCAGTCATTCCTGTGTTGGCGAAATAGCCCATCCCCTAGAGAGGCTGCCTCCCATGCTGGAGACCATGGTTCGAGACTCCAGCACGGTTAGATTATGGAAATTACGAACGAGCAAACCAGCCAGAAGAAGAGCCTCCCAACCCTCCATCCTCTCACCCCTTACTTTTCTTTTCTCCTCTCTTCAAAAATCAATCAACACTGGAAATCACTACCAAGTTCACGTGCAAACCTTTTCCACGGACACCTTTCAATTTGCAAATGTGCTCCAAGACAGGAGTGCTGCACACTCACCTGCATTCCTTCACAGTACTACTTCCACCACCTCACTCTACTCTCCTTAGGACAGAGATCACTGGTCTCTCAGGAGTATGCTTATGCGAGCAATTCTTATCCACCTTCCTCCTCTGCGCATTGTTCACCAGCTTTCGGTGGCAGGAAATTCAAAATGACAACCGCACATATACCTGGCTCTCTCCAGGCTATTTGGACATACTCCCATACTGTCTGCCGATGAAGGGAACTTCCACTCTTGAGCACTTTCCACGTGAACCTCAATGCCAAGTGCAAAACCAAGAGGTGAACACAAAAGACAGCCGCTCTTGTCCTGGAGTTCCTCTCACAGTTTGTCTATGCAGTGGCTTGCTTGTGACTTCTGGATGAATAATGGTAGGATTTGGGACAGAATTGATGTGAGCGTCTATTGCTAGCATTCAGGACTGTCAGGGGGATTTACAACCTACTCTCAAATATCATTGGAACTCCAGTGTCAAGAAGAATGGAGCCCTTTTATGCACTCTTGTTAATTTTGATGGACCTCCTCAAGAGATGCAGCCTAGAATTGGGTGAAGAATAACAACAACTCGGGGTGTGAGCTGCTCTCATGTTTACCGGGGATCTGGGAATGAATGCATTGTGCTTTGGAGGATAAGGAATGACGCAAAACACCTCTTTCCAAGATCTCACACCGGAAGGAGGAAACCAGAGACTAGAGGCATAATGCATGTGGGCGGGGCATAGAAACAAGCCAAGAAACACAGCGGATTTGACACTTTGCAAATGCTTGTGTATGCTTTTCCTTCTCAGTAATTCTATTAAAGTGTTGGTTATTATGAAACCACTTCTGGTTTGATATTCATGCTTTACCAGTTTAGGGTCTTCACACATGAATATCCATAGACCTTAGGGGGATTAATTTTCTGAGATTGTGGTGAAGTCTTCATTCGGAGAGCCAGGGATCAGAGTTGAATTTCCCAGGATCAGCTGGTTTAAATTCTTCGTCGTGGGGGTGGTGCTGTGATGTTAGGAAAGCCTTTGCTCACGGTTCTTGTGCCAGAAAAATATAGGAATCAGTATACGTATATTGGGCTGTCCCTTGTGAGCAACAGAAAGAGACAGAACTTTCAAGGTTATTGATGTACTTGCAATGACATTAGCGTCGGTGTTCATGGTTGCATACAGAATGAACGGAAAATCACTATTTCCAGTATTAGTAGTGTTTGAAGACGCAGTCTATATGCCGAGGAATTTGTGGGTTGAACATGAACAGTGTTGCGTTTCATAGTGTCTCTTCTCTGAAGTTATTTTCCAGGAAGACCCTCTCCAGCTTTTCTTGCCCCACAAATGTCCGCCCTCTCCCGTTTTGAAAATTCAGTTTGGAAGCTCTGCACCATTCCACTTGCAGCAGGCTCTATGTTCAAAGCTGGTGGTATGCCCTGTGAAACTGAGCTCATCATGCCCTGACCAGGCTTTTATTTCATCACAGGCTTGTAGGCTGCTGCCTCCCCAGGCTGGGTAGATGACTCCTGGCAATGTCCCACAGACCCTTGAGACCGAGGGGCTTTTGTCTTGTCAAGAAGAGGAACCATTTTGTGAATGCAGATTGGCAAGACACTTCTGCATCTTGAGATGATTTGACGTGCCCCTGGAAAAATCCCACCGAGTAAGATTCTGGGTGCAGCAGAGTTGTAATGTAGCTGCCAAGCAGGTGGGACCTGGCAGTCGCAGTGAGCACAGTACTACTCACCTTTCTTGTCAGGTCCGTCCCGTACTGCATCGAACATGCTGAGTGGATGACTCCCTCCTTTCTTCATGAGACACCAGAGGAGCCAAACACCTTCACGTGGAGCACGCACATCCCATGTTCCAGCTGTCTCCTTTGCAGTCTTTGTAGGTTAGTAGGGGAAACCCGACAGATGGAATGTGATGTGACCCAATTCAATGATCTACTCAGGCCCGGCGCTGCACTGCATGCTCCAGTGAGCTGAGCACTCACCACCCATGTCTCTGTGCGTCTGCTAGGCCTCTAGGCTTGTTTCCTGACTCTGAAGGCAAGCCAGGCATTCCCAGTCCTTGAGGAGTGGGGACGGAGTGGAAATCCCCTGGTTCCTGCAGTAAGGTGGTTGAGCCACTTCTTCTCAGGCAGTCCTCGGTACCAGTCTGTTGCACTGGACATTGTGGAGATTCATAGCCTGCAGAAGAACCAGGTGTGCTGGCTGTCAGTATGAATGGTGGGACCAAGGGATCACAGCACCACCTAGCGTGCCTGGGTGGAAGTGTGAGCTGTCAGGTTTCACTGGGCAACCTGGTCCTGCCTGGATGTGGAGGGATTTATCGCCCAGGGGCATGCATGCCGCATTGAACCTGGTTTCTATTTGACCAGTCAATAAGGATAGAATCATTTCTTTAAAAACACAAGACCCTGGCACCCGCTCCCTTCCTCTATCCTCTTATCCTCACAGCTGAGCCGGTGCTTGTCTTGAATGTGGGCTTGAAGCAGCCAGGAGCGGAATGGTCTCTGCTTGCCATGGGATCCGTGATGCCATCGTGTTCTCGGGCCGCTCCTCTGTGACCCAGGTGGAATCAGGGGTGCAGGCGCCATGTCACGTGAGCCATTCTTCAAAGATCATGTTGCCCAAGGTTTCACAAACCCTCTGGGGAGTGCAACCAAGTGCCTTCTCCTAAGGGAGCCTAGAAGCCCCACGCCCTTCACAACAGAGCTGCCCAGAGCCTGCTCCCTCCCCTTTGATTAGAGGACTTCTCCCATGAATGTTTCCCATATCACAGGAGAACTGGTAAGCAATTGATGCATTTTTCTGAGCAGAAGTGAATACACCTGAATGAATGTAGAATCAAGGATATGACTTTCAGCCACGACCCCTGTGTAATGAATCTTGAGAGTAATAACTGAAATCATAAGGAGCAGAAAATAGAAACTGGATCAGCAATGTTGTCTTTTTGCCACCACATTTCACTTCTGGGACCCTAGTCCTATGAGCCATCAGCACTTGCCTTTGCCTTGTTATATCTCACAACAACATCAAGCTAAGTTGCTGAAGCACCCCCTCATTGAGGGAAACAGGCACAGCACAGGAGGAACAACTTCCTCTGGCTCCACCTATCCTCAGATGATGGGCAAGATCCATCACCAAATCTGGATTGTCCATTATGCACAGGACTCTGCTGTTTAGAAGTTTGGAAAAGAAAATGACAAACGGAAAAATATGAAAAAAATGGAATCGAGGATTTAATCAGTAGATTGTGAATATATTGGCTAGGGTTGCATATGTGAATTAACCCAAAGTCTCCATTCGTAGTCACCTCTTGAGCATATTCTCAATCCCACATAATCCTGCCTCTGCCCCTGCTCCTGACGTCCTTGGATCCCTGTTACACATTTGGGTTCAGAGATCACTTATGTCCGTTTTCCTCCTTAAGTGAAGAGGGGAGAAATCTGTCCCCGAGGACACACCGCTGGTCTTGGGTATTGACATGCAAAGGAGTTCCTTGCTGGATTGTCCTGAATAAGGGGATTAAGAATTCCTTAGGGTTTTTTTTGGCTTGGTCATGATTGCTCATCTGCATACTTTTTCACCAATTAGTAGCGTTAGTGATCAAGTGTAGTATCTCAGGGCAGTCCTTCCTGTGTTGGCGAAATAGCCCATCCCCTAGAGAGGCTGCCTCCCGTGCTGGAGACCATGGTTTCGAGACTCCAGCACGGTTAGATTATGGAAATTACAAACGAGCAAACCAGCCAGAAGAAGAGCCTCCCAACCCTCCATCCTCTCACCTCTTACTTTTCTTTTCTCCACTCTTCAAAAAATCAATCAACACTGGAAATCACTACCAAGTTCACGTGCAAACCTTTTCCACGGACACCTTTCAGTTTGCAAATGTGCTCCAAGACAGGAGTGCTGCACACTCACCTGCATTCCTTCACAGTACTACTTCCACCACCTCACTCTACTCTCTTTAGGACAGAGATCACTGGTCTCTCAAGAGTATGCTTATGCGAGCAATTCTTATCCACCTCCCTCCTCTGCGCATTGTTCACCAGCTTTCGGTGGCAGGAAATTCAAAATGACAACCGCACATATACCTGGCTCTTCTCCAGGCTATTTGGACATACTCCCATACTGTCTGCCGATGAAGGGAACTTCCACTCTTGAGCACTTTCCACGTGAACCTCAATGCCAAGTGCAAAACCAAGAGGTGAACACAAAAGACAGCCGCTCTTGTCCTGGAGTTCCTCTCACAGTTTGTCTATGCAGTGGCTGGCTTGTGACTTCTCGATTTATAATGGTAGGATTTGGGACAGAATTGATGTGAGCGTCTATTGCTAGCATTCAGGACTGTCAGGGGGATTTACAACCTACTCTCAAAATATCATTGGAACTCCAGTGTCAAGAAGAATGGAGCCCTTTTATGCACTCTTGTTAATTTTGATGGACCTCCTCAAGAGATGCAGCCTAGAATTGGGTGAAGAATAACAACAACTCGGGGTGTGAGCTGCTCTCATGTTTCCTGGGGATCTGGGAATGAATGCATTGTGCTTTGGAGGGTAAGGAATGACGCAAAACACCTCTTTCCAAGATCTCACACCGGAAGGAGGAAACCAGAGACTAGAGGCATAATGCATGTGTGCGGGGCATAGAAACATGGCAAGAAAGATAGCTGATTTTACACCTTGCAAATGCTTGTGGTATGCTTTTTCTTCTCAGTAATTCTATTAAAGTATTTGTTATTGTGGAATCATTTCTGGTTTGATATTCATGATTTGCCAGTTTAGGGTCTTCACACTTGAATATCCATAGACCTTAGGGGGATTAATTTTCTGAGATTGTGGGTGAATTCTTCATTCTGAGAGTCAGGGATTAGAGTTTCATATTCCAGGATCAGTTGGTTTAAATTCTAGGTCGGTGGTTGTTGCTGTAATGTTAGGAAAGCCTTTGCTCACGGTTCTTGTGCCAGAAAAATATAGGAATTAGTATACATATATTGGGCTGTCCGTTGTGAGCAACAGAAAGAGACAGAACTTTCAAGGGCCTTGATGTACTTGCAATGACATTAGGGTCGGTATTCATGGTTGCATATAGAATTAACGGATGAATTACTGCTTCCAGTAGTTGTAGTGTTTGAAGAGTCATTCTATATGCTGATGAATTTGTGGGTTGAACATGAACAATGATGCGTTTCATAATGTCTCTTCTCTGAAATTATTTTCCAGGAAGACCCTCTCCAGCTTTTGTTGCCCGGCAAATATCCCCACTCTCCCATGTTGAACATTCAGTTTGGAAACTCTGCACCATTCCACTTGCAGCAGGGTCTATGTCCAAAGCTGGTGTTATGCGCTGTGAAACTGAGCTCATCATGCCCTCGCCAGGCTTTTATTTCAATCACCGGCTTGTAGTCTGCTGCCTCCCGGGCCTGGATAGATGTCTCCTGGCAATGTCCCACAGACCCTTGGGACCGAGGGGCATTTGTCTGGTCAAGAAGATGAACCATTTTGTGAATGCAGATTGGCAAGACACTTCTGCATCTTGAGATTGTTTGATGTGCACCTGGAAAAATTCCACCTGGTGAGTTTCTTGGTTCAGCAGAGTTCTAATGTAGCAGCCAAGAAGATGGGGCCTGGCCTTTGCAGTGAGCACAGAACCACTCTCATTTCTTGTGAGGTCCATCCTGTACTGCATCGAACATGCTGAGTGAATGACTCCCTCCTTTTCACGAGCCACCAAAGGAGCCAAAAAGTGTCACGTGGAGCTCACACATCCCATAATCCAGTTGTCTCCTTTGCAGTCTTTGTAGGTCAGTGGGGGAAACCCAACAGATGGAATGTGATGTGTCCCAATTAAATGATCACTTGAACCCTGGCGTTGCACTGCATGCTCCACTGAGCTGAGCGATCACCACCCATGTCTCTGTGTGTCTGCTAGGCCTCTTGACTAGTTTCCTGACTCTGAAGGCAAGCCAGGCATTCCCAGTCCTTGAGGAGTGGGGTCGGAGTGGAAATCCCCTGGTTCCTGTAGTAAGGTGATTGAGCCACTTCTTCTCAGGCAGTCCTCGGTACCAGTCTTTTGCACTGGACATTGTGGAGGTTCATAGCCTGCAGAAGAACCAGGTGTGCTGGCGGTCAGTATGAATGGTGGGGACAACGGATCACAAAACCACCTAGCGGGGCTGAATGTAAGGGCGAGCTGTCAGGCTTCAGTGGGAAACCTTGTCCTGCCTGCATATGGAGGAATTTATCACCCACGGGGCTGCATGCTGCTTACAACCTGGTTTCTAGTTGACCAGTCAACAAGGATAGAATCATCCCTTTAAAAACACAAGAGCCTGGCACCCGCTCCCTTCCTCTATCCTCTTATCCTCACAGCTGGGCTGGTGCTTGTCTTGAATGTGGGCTTGAAGCGGCCAGGAGCGGAAATGTCTCTGTTTGCCATGGGATCCATGATGCCACTGTGTTCTCGGGCTGCTCCTCTGTTACCCAGGTGGAATCATGGCTGCAGGCGCCATGTCACGTGAGCCAGTCTTCAAAGATCATGTTGCACAAGGATTCACCCTCTGGGTAGTGCAACGAAGTGCCTTCTCCTAAGGGAGCCTAGAAGCCCCATGCCCTTCACAACAGAGCTGCCCAGAGCCTGCTCCCTCCCCTTTGATTAGAGAACTTCGCCCATGAATGTTTCTCATATCACAGGAGGACTGATAAGCAATTGATGCATTTTTCTGAGTGGAAGTGAAAGTACCTGAATGAATGTAGAATCAAGGATATGACTTTCAGTCATGATCCCTCCGTAATGAATCTTGAGATTAATAAGTGAAATCATAAGGAGCAGCAAATGGAAACTGGATCAACAATGTTGTCTTTTTGCCACCACGTTTCGCTTCTGGGACCCCAGACCCCATGAGCCATCAGCACTTGCCTTTGTCTTGTTATATCTCACAACAACATCATGCTAAGTTGCTGAAGCACCCCCTCATTGAGGGAAACAGGCACAGCACAGGAGGAACAACTTCCTCTGGCTCCACCTAACCTCAGATGATGAGCAAGATCTATCACCAAATCTGGATTGTCCATTATGCACAGGACTCTGCTGTTTAGAATTTTTGAAAAGAAAATGACAAACGGAAAAATATTAAAAAATAGAATCGAGGAATTAATGAGTATATTGTGAATATATTGGTCAGGGTTGCATATGTGAATAATCCCAAAGTCTCCATTGGTAGTCACCTCTTGAGCATATTCTCAATCCCACATAGTCCTGCCTCTGCCCCTGCTCCTGACGTCCTTGGATCCCTGTTACACATTTTGTTCAGAGATCAGTTAATCTATTTTCCTCCTTAAGTGAAGAAGGGAGAAATCTGTCCCTGAGGACACACCGCTGGTCTTGGGTATTGACACGCAAAAGAGTTCCTTGCTGGATTGTCATGAATAAGAGGATTAAATTTTCCTTAGGCATTGTTTGGCTTGGTCATGATTGCTTATCTGCATGCTTTTTCACCAATTAGTACTGTAGGTGATCAAGTGTTGTAACTCAGAGCAGTCATTTCTGTGCTGGTGAAATAGCCCATCCCCTAGAGGGACTGCCTCCCATGCTGGAGACCATGGTTCAAGACCCCAGCACGGACAGAATAGGGAAATTACAAACCCTTAAAAATTACAAATGATCGGAATCAGAGCCTCCCAACCCTCCATCCTCTCAACCCTTACTTTTCTTTTCTCCTCTCCTCAAAAAGTCAATCAACACTGGAAAACAGTACCACGCTCACATGCAAACTTTTCCACAGACACCTTTCAGTTTGCAAATGTACTCCAAGAGAACAGTGCAGCACACTCATCTGCATTCCTTCACAGTACTACTTCCACCACCTCACTCTACTCTCCTTAGGACAGAGATCACTGGTGTCTCAGGAGTATGCTTATGCGAGCAATTCTTCACCACCTTCCTCACCTGCGCATTGATCACCAGCTTTCGGTGGCAGGAAATTCAAAATGACAACCGCACTTACACCTGGCTCTCTCCAGGCTATTTGGACATACTCCCATACCATCTGCCAATGAAGGGGACTTTCACACTGAGCACATTCCACGTGAACCTCAATGCCAAGTGGAAAACCAAGAGGTGAACACAAAAGACAGCCGCTCTTGTCCTGGAGTTTCTCTCACAGTTTGTCTATGCAGTGGCTTGCTTTTGACTTCTTGATGAATAATGGTAGGATTTGGGACAGAATTGATATGAGTGTCTATTGCTAGTGTTCAGGACTCTCAGGGGTCTTACAACCTACTCTCAAAATATCATTGGAGCTCCTGTGTCAAGAAGAATGGAGCCCTTTTATGCACTCTTCTTAATTTTGGTGGACCTCCTCAAGAGATGCAGCCTAGAATTGGGTGAAGAATAACAACAACTCGGGGTGTGAGTTGCTCTCATGTTTCCCGGGGATCTGGGAATGAATGCATTGTGCTTTGGAGGGTAAGGAATGACACAAAACACCTCTTTCCAAGTTCTCACACCGGAAGGAGGAAACCAGAGACAATAGGCATATGGCATGTGGTTGGGCCTTAGAAACATGGCAAGAAAGAAAGCGGATTTTACACTTTGCAAATGCTTGTGGTATGCTTTTTCTTCTCAGTAATTCTATTAAAGTGTTGGTTATTATGGAACCACTTCTGGTTTGATATTCATGCTTTACCAGTTTAGGGTCTTCACACATGAATATCCATAGACCTTAGGGGGATTAACTTTCTGAGATTGTGGTGAAGTCTTTATTCGGGAGCCAGGGATTAGATTTGCATATTCCAGGATCAGCTGGTTTAAATTCTAGGTTGGGGGTTAGTGCTGTGATGTTAGGAAAGCCTTTGCTCACGGTTGTTGTGCTAGAAAAATATAGGAATCAGTATACTTATATTCAGCTGTCCCTTGTGAGCAACAGAAAGAGACAGAACTTTCAAGGGCATTGATGTACTTGCAATGACATTAGTGTCAGTATTCATGGTTGCATATAGAATGAACGGATAAATTACTACTTCCAGTATTAGTAGTGTTTGAAGAGTCAGTCTATATGCTGAGGAATTTGTGGGTTGAACATGATCAGTGATGAATTTCATAGTGTCTCTTTTCTGAAGTTATTTTCCAGGTAGACCCTCTCCAGCTTTTCTTGTCCCGCAAGTATCCCCACTCTCCCATTTTGAACTTTCAGTTTGGAAGCTCTGCACCATTCCACTTGCAGCAGGGTCTATGTTCAAAGCTGGTGTTATGTGCTGTGAAACTGAGCTCATCATGCCATCTCCAGGCTTTTATTTCAATCACTGGCTTGTAGGCTGCTGCCTCCTGGGGCTGGTTAGATGACTCCTCTCAATGTGGCATAGACCCTTGGGACCGAGCGTCATTTGGTCAAGAAGACAAACCATTTTGTGAATGCAGATTGGCAAGACACTTCTGCATCTTGAGATGGTTTGACATGCCCCTGGAAAAATCCCACCTGGTAAGTTTCTTGGTGCAGCGGAGTTCTAATGTAGTCGCCAGCAGGTGGGTGCTGTCAGTTGCAGTGAGTACAGAACCACTCTCCTTTCTTGTCAGGTTCATCCTGTACTGCATCAAACATTCTGAGTGAATGACTCTCTCCTTTCTTCATGAGCCACCGGATGTGCCAAACACCTTCACGTGGAGCCCACACTTCCCATGTTCCAGTTGTTTTCTTTGCAGTCTTTGTAGGTTAGTGGGGGAAACCCGACAGATGGAATGTGATGTATCCCAATTCAATTATCACTTGAGCCCCGGTGCTGCACTGCATGCTCCAGTGAGCTGAGCGCTCACCACCCATGTCTCTGTGTGTCTGCTAGGCCTCTAGGCAAGTTTCCCTACTCTGAAGGATAGCCAGGCATTCCCAGTCCCCGAGGAGTGGGGTCAGAGTGGAAATCCACTGGTCCCTGTATTAAGGTGTTTGAGCCACTTCTTCTCAGACAGTCCTTGGTACCAATCTGTTGCACTGGACCTACTGAAGAGAAGAAATGGTGTTTGTGATGAGAGACAAATTAACACTTTCTTTTCATGAAAACCTAACTTTAATTTTGGGAAATGTAAACTACCTAGAAATATGTTGCAATATATTTATACTTAAAACTATTAAGCAATGCTTAAAATAAGGAAAGATTAAGTTTAATTTTATGTGGTGTGATTGCATTTAAATTTTAAAAATGCATTAAAGTTAAACAATATTTTAAAAGTATTTAAAGTCTTCTTTAAAATGCTAAGGTCTTTATTCTAGACAAAAGATCAGCTTTTTCAATAAATAGTTTATAAGCTTGTCAGTAATTCTTGCTGCCACAAAGGTGGAGGAAAGAGAATTTAAAATTTGAAGCCAATTCAAATTCCTTGGAAAGAACCTATTTCAAAATAAAAATTAAAAGAGACTAGGGATTTGACTTAGTATTATAGCACCCATGAGCTCAAACATCAGTATAGGTACATAGGTCTACATATATTTATTTAGATGGATTATACAAATACTTAGATGAAGTAAAAAAAAAAAGCCACAATATGCAGTCATAAGTAAAACAGGAGTAAGATTCATAAAAGCAAGTGAAACATGTATATAATTGACCATAGGCACATGATTCATGCATCTTTCAACTTACATTGTTCCAAAATGTGAAGTACAATGAACATTAAATCATAATATAGAGATTACAAAAATAAAAACATTATTCACTCATGGGAGAAAACCCACTCCTGAATATAGAAACTATTCTAAACTATAGAACATACAAGTTCACACAAGAAGATAAACAAATTTATCCATAGAATCATCAATAAATATATTACTTTTAAAATCCTTCTTTATAATCACATTTTTCAGTCATGACTATAAACTTACAAAGAAAAAGAATTGCATGTAAAAAACTTATTACATGGCAGAGAATATTAACTAAAATTCAAGTAAAATAATTCATAAAGAGCCCTGAAGAGAAAATTTGAGTAAATAAATTTTAAACCATATTAGATAAACTGATTTATGATATTAATATATTATAATGGTTTAACCTAGAGACATTAAAAAATGTGAACAGGATTTCTAAGGATTTTCAAAACCAATAAAGAGATGTCAAACCATGCAGACCCTAACAGACAAAGCCAAGTACTCTATATCTATTTCTTTGAAACTACTGATGGATCACTAAGGGAAAGAAGGAGTCTAAAATAGTTTGAAAACATGATAAACATAGGGAAAGCATGTCTTTCTATGACTGCAAGAAAAATACAACTGGGTTTCTGCTGATTTATTTCTGTTGGATGAGAAGTTCTCAATTAACATATTAAATGTGGTTTCCTCCTTGAAATTTGAATCCATCATCAGTAATCTTTGGTTTTCTTCATTTCTACCCACCAGTCTCTATGGTGAATCTTACAGTATGGCTGTGAAGAATACTGCAACATTTTATGCATGAGACAATTCAAAAAGGCTTAGTGGTGAAATCATTTGGTTATGAGAGCATTAACCCAATCAGTATATTAATCCTTTAATAGAATTAACTGAGCAGTAGCTTACTGCAGTCTGGTAGGATGTGACTGGAGTGGGTGTATTTTTGGAGGTACACCTCTAGGATATTCACTTTGTATCTCTCTCTGGCCTATGCAGTCTATGTCTCTCAGGTATGTGATCATTACATGAGCCACCTCCTTCCACCAAACCCTTCCAGCATGATGTTTGGTTTCATGTTAAGCCCAAAGGAATGGATCTGACTTTCTATAAACTGAGACCTCTGAAGCTATGAGCCCCAAATAAACTTGTCCTACTTAAAATTGTGTCATAATATCTCTTGGTCACAGCATCAAATTAATTGAACAAAATAGCTACTGTCTCTTTTCTCATTGGTTTCCATGACTCTTTCCTTAGGTCCAGAAATGTGACAAGGGATAGCTCAGAGAGAGAGAGAAATTTTTATTTGAAAATGCAATGAGTGTAAGAAATTCTTCCTTTAATCACTGCTGTTCATGGCCTGGAGTATTCATTAGAGTAATACCAGATTCTGAAAAATTATTTCTACAAATGTTGTCTTCTGACAGGTCCATTAGAATGTATAATATTTCAATCTAAAAATTTTGAGCACAGCTTTCAGCTATCAAGTATAAAGGGAACAAATCAAAGACAGGGAAATACATTGGACCTTAAGGTGTAATTCACAATATTGTATACTGTTGAATTATATGACAAGTCTGAAGGCAGGAGTGTATATCTTATAAAGAAAGAATGACGGTAAGCATAAAAAAATATTTTCTTGTGTATATCAAAAATTTCCCAATCTATTCCATGAAAGTAAGTATCTAAAACACATTCACACACAGCAGAAAATACCAAGAGATATTCTACAAAGGAAGGACATTCAATATTGATAGTGATTTAAGCATTCTTAAGGGAAGTTTTACTCACCCAGAGAGACCAGGTTTCTGTAGTTCTCCAATATCACATCTGTGTATAAATTCTTACCAGGCATTGCCATTCCACTTGAGAGAAATCAATGGGCACATCCCTGAATCTCAGTGGATTCTGAAATAAGAATAAGTGGATAAATGGCACATTGGTCATGTGAACATTGAGAGAGTTTTTAATTTTACACAATGAAATTCAGGAAACTGACTCTCACAAAGGTGAGGTATGTCAATTATTCAATAAGATACTTTTTAAATGAAGCATGGTTGCCTAATATATGACTCTGAGGAAAGGGGATGACCTAATTTTAAAAAATAGTGTATATGCTACACTTTTGTGAAATAAAATGTAAAATTAAGGTAAACATAAGAATATATGTTTGGGGACTATATTTATATTTTATAAAATAAAGTAATTATATACCTCAAATGAGAAAGTTATAGTGAGTTAGAAGATTGCTTCCTAAATTTTAATGAGTACAAATATGGATTGGATATGTTGCTAATATGAAGATGAATTCAGAAGTCCTGGCATGGGATTTGGGTTTTTGAATATGTATCATGCTCTCTAGTCATGACAATGCTACGGGTCTAAGAAATCCTCTTGAATAGCAATGAGGTAGAACACTAAAGAGAGTATATTGATGAATTTGTATTCAAATATTTTAAGTGGCCAGTGCATCTTGCTACAATATGCTACAATAATAAGTAGCAACAAGAATCATTTTTGATCATTTCAAATATATATATATATATATATATATATATATATATATCACTCCAAGAGTTTTTCATATCTTAATTCATATACCCAAAATAATCTATTGAGATTGGTAATAGTTTTATCTTTGAGGAAATTTTGTCAAACATCCAATTAATGCTATGCCTGTCTTTTTTGCAAACCTGCCTGGCCTATAATTCATAAAAAGGAACAAAAAAAGTGTGAAATTAAAAAGAATTTTGAGAGCAGTTATTGACAGTTACTATAACTGAGAACAGTAATGGAAACAAGTTGAGAAGCCCATGAAATCAATTTGATCAAATGATGCATTTTAGCACACACATTAAAATGGCAAGTATTTATGTAATAAAACAGACAACTTTTCATGTAATTATAAGTAAATACATTCAATTGTCTAAAATTATAAATGAACTTGGGATTGATGCTTTGCTTTCATGAAAGTACTAAAATACACACATTGAAGAACAGAATACAAAGAGCTACAGTTTCTGAGTCTTGTATTTTCTTTGATATTTTCACTTATCATCTCTGAGCTATATTTTAGACTATAAATGCATTTAGAAATAGGATTTTTCACAGAAAAAATAGAAAGGCTAGAATTCCTATGCCTTTGATCTTGAGTAGGAGTAAAATGAAAACATAAAAATATGGTTTGCTTCTAACCTCCAGTTACAAACACAATATAGTAAAAAAAGGGGGGGTTGTATTTGTTCTGTAAAGTATTTCATATATAAAAAATTCAAAAGAAAGAAGGGTTTCTTATAAAATTTGGTGGTTTATACAGATCACTTAGAAAAATTTTGAGGTGAAAATGATAAAGAGAAGCCTATTAATTTTCCTGGGAAGAACCTGGAAGATAGATTTGGTAGAAAGTGTAAATGCAGATAATAGGACACCATCATTGCTGCAATATGAATAGTCACAATGAAACAAAATGAAATAAAATGTAAAGCATTATGTCAATCTTCTTTGGATATAAGTTTTACTTGAAGCTTGATTTGTATGTTCCACACATTGTAAGTACTAAAATGGTAGTTCAATAGACACTTTACTATTCCAGAGAGTGAGTCTCTTCATTTTTTCTGGATTGCTGTAGTATATTGTATATCTTTCTAATATAAACTATGACAAAGTGATGCTTATTTAATGGAAGAGATGCTGGAAGATTCAAGATTAATGTCATCCATTATTGGCATGTAAAACTGAGTGAAAGATCAGTTAATTGTGCTCACACAATTTTGGCCCCATGGGAGAGGTACAATTCACTTCCAAAGCCATTGATGGGAAAGATGAAGAAAGATGGACTCTCAGAGCATGGGTTTCTAGCTAAAATCTGTTCCTTGATCACTATGTCAATTTTTTTCTCCCAGTCCCCTCAGGCTGATTCTCTAGGTTAATATGGTGGAGATCATGCTTGCTGTAGGAAAGGAAAGGATGGGCTGAAACCTGTGGCAGTGTTGAAAAGTTTTCCAAGTTACATTTGGCTCAGGCTTTTCCAGGGAAGGTGGAGAGAGGGAAAGAAGGTGCTGGCACAAAATGATGGCTTTGCATAGGGCTCTGAAAAGTTCAGAGAAACTAGAGGCCCAGAAGGCAGAACACACCTGGATAGCAAGGAACTCCTGTGGCCATGAGAGTCTGCAATGCCCATACCAGGTGCAGCAGGACAAATCCATCATGCATGAGCAGATGGGGTCATGGGGAATGAAAAACACTTACTTAACCTGTCTACCATGTTAGACTGACCCAGCCCCATTAAGCACATGGTGGGCAACATGGGAAAATGATGGTCAGTGTAGCACAGAGTTGGACAGGGCATCATGGCAGATACACTCCATCTGATTTCTGGGTGAGCTGGTTCTTCCCCATCCATTAAAGCCTTGTGACATTCACAGAGCTGAAGGATGTATTGCTGGCTGAGAACTTTGGAAAGCTTCCTCTAGTGAGACTGGGCAGAGGTGGCAGGGTGGGGGTGGTGACTGCCTTGAGAAAGCAGATGAGAAATGGATGAATTGATGTTTCCAGAGACTTCAGAGTTGATGCCTGGTCTGATAAGAATCATGATTCAATGCTCCAACTTCAGGCTATTTTGGCAAATGAGATATTTCCATCCTAACCTCTCTAGGCAGCAAAGAGAGAAAACAGGCCTTCCTAGGATTCAAGGGGATAAAAAGTGACCTAGAAAAGCAAATATGACCTTCTAGATTGCAATGGAGAATGAGTCTCTTGTAATTATTTTCTTTCAAATATGTATGTTATCATAAGTAATGAATGTAATCCTCTTTTTAATATGCATTTTATTAATTATTGATTCCATCTGGATGGAGCATCCAGATGAAATGTGGAAAAGGAAGTATGATTTACTTCTTTATCAATATTTAATCACTCAACAATAACACCAATGCAAATCTAAGGCACTAACACCTTCACATGTCAAAAAGGAAATATGCTCAACACTACAGGTCATGAATACATCACATGAATTAAACTGAAGTCTAAAAATGAATGGAAGCTCCTAATATAAAGGGCTACAAATTAACTGTTATGAGAAGGAAATAAAGTAGTTTAAGACCTGTTAACACAAAAATAAAAGTAGGGAAGCAAAAGTTTGTAAGCTAAAAATGCATTGTATTTTGGAAAAAAATGTAAATACTGACATGGAACAAACCTGTAAAACAGCTATACATGCTTCCTTCTTCTCTGTTCTTCTTTCTCAGGAATGATTATCTTCAATTCAAATCTACCTCTTGAAAATCTGCCTCTAAATGCATCAAAATATCAGAATACATTGAGCTTCATGGACCTCATTTTGAAGCCTGAAGATTAGTTTCAGGTTGAAGTCATGGAGCTCAGGAATTTCTTCTGTGTAATTTTATTGATACAGTTTAAGTGAGAAAGTACCCACTATAATGTGAGTAAAAGTAGTCAAATTCAGTGGGTTTTTGTTTGTATTGATTTGTACTATGTATTGATCCCATGGATAATTTACTTTTAACCACTGAGCTACATAGATAACACACCTCATTATTTTTTTCTGATGCATGATTTTACTAAATTGTCAAAGCAAACCTCAAGCTTTTTATTCTCCTTCATTATTCTCCTGAGTAGCTGAGATTACAAGTGCATATGACCATGCCTGCCAAAACTCAGAGTTTCTAAGAGAAAACAAATATGTAAAGTACTTGCAAAATATACCTCAGGATGAAAAGAACAAGTATCTATCTCTTTCAGAAAACATGTATGTCATCTTGTTGCTATCTCCATAGTAATAATTTCCATAGTACATAATAAATCTTATGTGAATAATTCTAGGGTTTGTCAAGTGCTATGCTATTCACAATTGTTTTTGTCAGTTATTTTGCTCCTGTGACTAGAAGATCTGACCAGAACAATTGTACAGGAGGAAAAATTTATTTGAGAGCTCATGATTTCAGAGGTTTTAGTCCATAGAAGACTGACCCCATTCCTCAAGGTTTGAGGTAAGCCTGAACATCATGGTGGAAGAGTATGGCAGAGGCAAACATTTCACATTGCTATCAGAAAGCAGAGAGACAGAATCTCCACTCTCCAGATCAAACATATGTGCTCCAAAGCCACATTCCAATTTCAGTCTCCTCCAGCTACACGTTACCACTTCAGTTACCACTAAATTAATCCCTATTAGAAGATTTAATCACATATTAGATTAAGACTCTCAAAACTCAATCATTTCTCCTCTGAACCTTCTTGCATTGTCTCACATGTCAGCTTTTGGAGGATAACTCACATCTAAACCATAATATTTGACCCATTGACCCAAAACTCACAGTCATCTGCCAATGCAAAATATATTTAGTTCATTTCCATGAATCACCATAGTACCAAGAGTTCCAAGAATACTCAAATTCAAGTCCAAAGTCTTTGAAGCTCAAGGCAATCCCACATTGTGAACTCCTGTAAAAGTAAATGGAATTTAAAAATATCCAACATATAAAAGTTCTGAGTAAGCATTTCCATTTATTAAAATATGGGCATAGAAAGAAGGAATAAGACCAAAGCAGAACTGAAATCCAGTTGGACAAGCAGGTCCTTTAGCTCCATATCCAGAATCTTGGCCACATGGCATTGTGAAGTTTTCCCAAAGGGCTTGTATAGCTCCAACCCTGTGGCCTTGCATTTTGCAGCTCAAGTGGCCTTCCTGTTGACTTGTCACTGCTATTCCTGTAGGTTTCCTAAGAAAATATCCCATGTTTCTGGTATTTCTTAATCTCAGAGATCTCCACTGCAGCTTTGACTATCTCCTGACATCTCCACAGTATGTCTTCATAGAGGCTGCCTGCAGGGATTCCAACTGTGCTGCACATTGCCTGGCTTCCAAGGTTTTCCTTTGAAATCTTGGCGTAAGTTTCCCTGACCCTTTACCACCAGCATTCTGCAATCCTGTAGAACCAGCCACTTGTAGTTGATTACAAAGTCTGCTGCCATCTTGAACAGTAGCCTGACCTTCCAGGGCCCTTTCTGCAACAGCCCCTGAAGATCTGAGTGACTGAGCACATTGAAAAAACTTCATGGACTCCCACATGCAAGAAGGTTGCCCCACTGGTCCCTTCTCAAGAAAATTTCAATTTCACTCCCTTGTGCTTGAAATGGAGGTAGTCTTTCTGGATCTTGAGATGACCTCAAGTCAGCTTTATCATCAGTTTTAGGCATAGTATTTAGCATTCCTTTAGTGGCAGTAATATCTTTAACAACTGCAACGTCCTTAAACCTAATTTTAATCTTGACTCTCAAATTCATGTTTTTAAAATCTTTCTGCTCTGCTTCTTTCTCCTGATTATCACAATAAATTTGACTAATGAATTCACAATATATTTGCCACATTCTGCTAAGCTGCCTACACATTTCTTCCACCAGAATAAAAAGTCCATTGCTTCCAAAATCAGCCTAATAGAAAGTCTCCTGACACAGGTAAAATACAGACCACTTCACATCCAGAGCATAACACAAATCACAAATGGCCTCTGCTCCAACTACCAGTAGAATTCACCTATTTTGAACCCTTTGAGTCCTGTCTTCACTAATCATGGCCCTATATCAATACTGGCATTCTGTACTCCCACCAGAATCAGTCATTAAGCTTCACTTACAAAAAATTATAGAATGTTCAGCTTTATCTTACATATTCTTTTCCACTTTGACCTAAATATTTTGTATGGATTATGTGATCTTATAGGGAAAATGACAGAAATAGCCCCGCCTATTTTCAGCAATTCGTTATGTCATTTAAATGGTAAAAATACACTGTCTCACCCATAGTACTGGGGTGAGAAGTAAGTTAGCCCTACTTCCCTTAGATTGGGGTGGCCCCCCTGCTTTAACCAAATTTTAATATTTAGACATTATGTCTCTCCAGTGTTTAGGATGAAGGTAACTCTCTGAACCTGCAGGTTTCACAACCTCATATTAAAACAAACTTAGATGATATTATTCACAGAGTCCATCTACACTAAATAAACACATACATTCTTTTTGTTCTTACTTTCTAATATGTTCCAGAACATTTACATTGTACTGGGTATTATAGTCATTCTAGAGATGGTTTAAAGTGCACAGAAGGGTGTACATAGGTTATATGCCATTTCCTTAAAACAACTTTTGCATCCCTGGGTTTGGATATCTATGGGAATCCTGGAATCCATCCAAGCCAGAAATTAAAAGTCAGATTTTTTGTGATGATTACCTTCTGCACAGTGTTAGGAGTTCACTAGTCCAAAGTACATACTCCAGCATTGCATTCTATCCCAATTCACACTGGATATTGCAGAAAGTTAGTGAAGGGAGCAGGCTTTGAACCCCCCTAGAGTGCCTGGGAGAGGCAGAGTTTAGAAGAAAATTTGGTTTTACAAACAGGATTGGGTGAAATTCCTGTGATTGGAGTGAGATCTTCATATGCTGAAACTCAAAATTTGGGGAATTTATAAAAAATCAAACTGCCTTTGGTTCTCCTCACAATCTACCCTTTATAAATACTCCACCTGCCATTGAGGGGCACAGGCCATTACCTTCATTCCACCTGCCAGGCACAGTGGGGGAACATCAAATTTCTTCCACCATCTTCTCATTGTTCCCAGCATATTTCTGCAGGACTGGAGGTTCCTCACTCTTCAAAAGGGACCACTGGCCTGTGGTCAGGTGGAAGACATGTTCTCTGGCTGAAAGAGCATGTTCGGTCAGGTGTGGCTTCCACCTCCTAAACCCATTCTTACCTCCATTTTTGGACTCATTTTGGCCCAAGCTGGTAGCCTAGAAGTGAGCTTCATGGTGCACTCTGGCTGAGGAATTCACCCCCTCCTGTAGAGTAAGTTGTGATGCTGTGTGAGTGCATATGATTCAGTGTGGGTGCAGTAAATAGGGACTCCATGTCTGGGGTGGACACCAAGTGCCTTCTGCACATTGCTCCAGCTGATCTCCCTAGAAGGTCAAAGAGGTTCAGACTTTGTTTGTTTGAGGGTGGATTTCCATGGCTGAGGGAAATAATCACCACAGAAGTGCAGGTTGCACAGCAAGCAGGAACTGCAAATTGCCTCTGGAAAACTCTGCCCCTTTCCCTTCTTCTTGTCCCTTCACGGTCACTTCCACTAGTCCAGAGCCACAGAGCTGGCACTGCCCCTGAGTTCAACTGATTTAAAGATTTAGGAAAAGGAAGATAGGTGGTTCATTCCCTGGTAGTCAACCTGAAGAAGTTGCTGGTTGGTTTTAATAAATAACTGCATTTAAACAGAGAAGGCTGAGCAATGTTAGGAGAGGGGCAATAACCCACAGGACTCAGAGTACACTGAGCAATGGTGGATGAGTGGGGAATTAGGGCAAGACCCAGGGAAGACTGAGCACTGGTGAAAGAGGGGTGCTCACCCAGAGGACTCTGAAGACCATGAGCAAAGTTGGGGTAGGTGAGATTAAGACAAAATCCAGAAAAGGGTAAGCAATGTTAGATTACCTATGGTCATACTCTGGAGCCAGAGCAGGCAGAGATAAGATTAATTAGGGGAACTTTGCAGATGGCACAGAAAATACTGGATTCTGCTGGGTGAGGGGCATTCACCCAGAGATCCCAGAGCGTACTGAACATTGCTGGATGAGGGGAGCTCACCCAGAAAAAATGGAGGACAGAGTATTATAAGATAAGGGGGACCCAAAATCAATTTCAGGGAAAACTGCACACCTGTGTGTGAGTGGGGCTCACCACAGAACTCAGATGACACTGAGCATTGGTTTATGAAATGACATTAAGTGTAGGATGTAGAGAAGACTGAACACTGTCAGGAGAGGTGCACTCACACACAGGAACTAGAGAAGTTTGAGCAAGGTTTGCCTTTGGGAGCCTGGAAGAGGATAGAGAGAACAGTGAGCACTCTAAGGTGAGGGGTGCTCAAAAAAAGAACCAAGAGAAGAATGAGCACTAGTGGGAGAGGGGCACTCACTCAGAGGACTCAGATGACTTTAACAATGGTGCAGGGGTAAAATTAAGACTGGACCCAGAGAAGATTGAACCCTGGTGTGATAGGCGTGCTCATGCACAGGACTCAGAATACCCTGAGAAATGTTCAAGTATGTGTGGTGAAGACAGGACCCAGAAAAGGCTGAGCCATGTTAGGCTCTCTAGTGTTACAACCATAATACAGAGGAGGTTGAGGTATGATTTGTTATAGGTATTTAGCACATGACACAGACTGAGCACTGCTGGGTGAGGGGTGCTAAACCAGATGTCCCAGAGTATACTGAGCAGTGCTGGATGAGAGGCACTCCCCAGAGGACACAGAGAAGACAGAGTACTGGAAGCTAAGGCGTACTCCAAAACAATATTCAGGGAAAACTGAGCACCTGTGTTCAAGGGGCCCTCACCACAGGATTCAGGTGATCCTGAGCAATGGAGTGTGATGGAATAATAAGGACAGGACCCTGAGAAGACTGAGCACTGTCAGGTGAGTGGCACTCACCCACAGGGCCCAGAGGAGTCTGAGAAGAATTACCTTGGAGAACCTGGAACAAGAAAGAAGACTGAGCACTCTAAGTTGAAGGGCACTCACCAATAGGACCCAGAAAGGATTGAGCATGGAGTGGTTAGGGAACTCAGACAAAGGAAACAGAGGACACTGAGATCTGTTATGTGAGGGGAGCTCACCCATAGGACCCAAAGGAGACTTAGTAAAGACAGGTTAGGCAAATGGAGCAGCTTAAACAAAGAAGGCAGAGCCATGTTAGGAGGGGCTAGCACCACAAGTTTCCAGTAGAATCAGAGCACTATAGGGTGAGGGGAACTCACCCAAAGAACAGAGAGAATCCTAAGCAATGATGGATGAGTGGAGATTAGGGCAGGACCAAAGAGAAGATTGAGCACTGGTGGGAGATGGGTGCTCACCCAGAGGATTCAGAAGATGCTAAGCAATGATGATTGAGAGGAGGGTTAGGCCAGAACCCATAGAAGACAGAGCAAAGTTAGATGGGGGATGCTTGACTACAGTATCCAGAGGAGATGGAGTATTTTGGGAAAGGAGTTCTCACTTACTCAGAAATTTGGAATGTTTTTGAGATTATCTGTCCTGCCATTGTATCAGTAATCTCAGGTGTGGTGGTAATGGTCCTATTTCAAAGGTCTGAATAACTCCCCCAGGATGATGGAAAGTTGTTCTTTGCCACATATCACACTGTTCCTTGTATGTGTGCATTATTCATGAATCAGCATTCCTAGGAGATTTCCTGTCTTGTCAAATAAGAGTAGCCTGTGACCTATCAGAGAAGATCCTGAAAATACTGAAATATATGCTTTCCATTCCCTGCTCAGAGAAATTTTAGAAATCCTGAACATGTTACATCACTCAAGAGAGCTCAGCCCCTTGAGTAAAGGTGTGGAGTTGGTGGAATGAGGTCCTAAGTGCTATTCCAATAATGTCCATAAAACTTGTCTTGTGTTTTCCAGCTTTGGTGAGAATCCTTTCTGCATGGAGGCACCAAAGGTCTATTACAGGGTCATGGAAAGAGGACATATCCTCATGTCTCCAAGTTTCCAGTCATGATTGCCTAGATATGGAGGTAAGACCAGAGATGGCGTACTGACATTAGAAGGAAAGGTGCTCACCCAAAGTTCACTATGGAACCAGGTTGCCTAGGACTCATTGGAGAGTAGCACTCATCATTGAAATTTGTATATTCATGATACCCAGAGGAAACAGCATGGGTGGGAATGGGATGCTCATGCACAGGACACAGATGATACTTAGCAATGGAGTGTTTAGGGAGATTAATACAGGACCCAGAGAATACTGAACACTGTCAAGAAAGGGCTGCTCACCCACTAAACCCAGAGTAGAATGAGCAAAGAATGGTTAGAGAATGTAGAATAAGGAAACAGAAGACTGAGCACTAATAGGTGACTTGCATTCAACCACAAGATTGAGAATAAGCAGTAATGACAGGTTAGGTAAACTTAGAGGGTAAAACAAGAGACTGAGCAATATTAGGATAGGGGTTATCACCAAGAGGATCCAGTGGAGTCTGAGCACTCATGTGTGAGGGGCTCTAACCCCTAGTATTCAGAGTACCATGAGCAATTATGGTGAGGAGAGATTTAGGTAAGGGCCCAGAGAAGACAGAGCAATGGTGGTAGAGGTGTGCTCAACCCTAAGACTCAGATGAACCTGACCAATGGAAGTAGAGGGGAGATATAGTGAAGGACACAGAGAAGCCTGAATGCAGTTAGAAGAGGTGTGCTTGACCACAAGTGCCAGAAGAGACTGACCTCTGCTGGAAGAGGGTTACTCATCAAGACAACTCACAGCCCTTGTATGCTTTTCAAGAGTATTATTCTCAGTTACATCAGGGGTTGTGGAACATTGGTGCTTCTTCAAAGTTCTGAATAACTTCTCCTTGATGTTGGAAAAGTTTTCCTTGGCCACATTTCACACTGACACTTGAGTGTATGCATTGTGCCTGATCCAGAGGTTCTAGGACATTTCCTCTCTTGTCAAAAGAGAGCATCCAGGGACATATCAGAAGAGATCTTTGAAACACTTAAATATATGTTTTCCATTCACTGTTCAGAAAGTTTTCATAAATCATGGGCATACATCACCCATAAGAACACAGCCACTTGAGCAAAGGTGAGGAAATGATGTACAATGAGTGGTGGAATTAGGTATTTAGTGCTCTAGGAATGACATCCACTGAAATTATCTTTGACTTTTAGGCATTTGTGAGGAGTCTCTCTGCATGGCAGCTCTAAAGGCCTATTGAGGTTATTGGAAATAGGAAGCATCCTCCTCTCTAAAAGTTTCTACAGTCATGTTGGCCTGGAAACACAGATAAGGCCTGAGATTTTGTACTGATAATAGCAGGAAAGAGGCTTAACCAGAGTGTTCACTAATAGAAACAGGACTCAGTGGACCTTGTGCAATGGTGGGCAAGGGAAAATTTAGGGCAGGACACAGAAATAACATAGGGCTGGTGGGAGAGGGGATCTCTCCCAGAGTACTCCAAAGACCCTGAACAATGGTGGTTGAGATGAGTTTTATGGTAGAACCCAGAGAAGACTGAAGCAAGTTAGATGATGGGTCCTTGACCACAGAATCAAGAGGAGAAAGAGTTCTTTTGGAAGAGGGTTTAACTCCTACAGATGTCAGAATTTTGGAATCCTTTTTGAGAGTGGCACTCTGGGCATTGGCTCAGTATTATGAGGAATGGTGGGAATGGTGCTATTTAAAAGGTCTAAAGAAGTCCTTCATGATGATGGTTAATTGCCTTTCATGACATTTCACACTGTCCCTTGAGGATGTGCATTGTTCTTGACACAGAAATCTTAGAAAGGTTTTTTCTCTTGTCAAAAGAGAGTAGTCATTGTCATATAAGACAAGATTCTGAAAAAACTGAAATATATGCTTTGCACCCACCTCCCAGAGAGATGGCAGAAATACTGGCATGCTACATCACTTATAAGAGATCAGATAGTTGAAAAAAGGTATGAAAATTATACACTGTGAGTGATGGAATGAGGTCCTCAATGTTGTGAAAATTAACATTGATTAAAATTGTCTTATATTTTCAGGCATTGATGAGGAACCTATCTGCATGGCAGCACCAAAAGTGTATTGAGTTTGTTGGAAAGAGGGAGTATTCACAACTTTCCATGTTTCCAAATTCATATTTGCCTGGACTCACAGAAAAGGTCAGAGATGGTACACTGACATTAGCAGGAAAGGGGCTCAACCAGAGAGTTCACTAAAGGAATTAGGTTGCCTAGGGCTCATTGGAGAGTGAACCCTTGTAGGTGAAGTGTGTCCACCCACAATACCCAGAGGGTACGGAGCACTAGTGGAAGAGTGACACTGACTCACAGAACTCTCAAGACCCTGAGTAATTCTGGGGAAGGGAGACTGATGACAGGAACCAGAAAAGATTGAGCACTGGTGGGAAAGGGGCACTCTCCAGGGGACACAGGGGATGCTGAACAATAGTGTGTGAGAGGAGCTTAAACACTCCTCCTTAGAAGACTAAGAACTCCTACGTGAAGCTTGCTCAACCACAGTGCACAAGAGACTGAGCACTGCTGGCCTGAAGACCTGGCTCACAGGACATTTTGTATCCTTAATACTCACATGAGTGTAGCAATCACTCTTCTCCTGTTGTTGCCTCTTCTGATGCATCCTTGGTGCTGATCTGTGAACATATGAGATCTTCCTTGCCTCCTGTGCTCCCCAGTGTCCTCTCTCCATGGTGGTCTGGGAACAGTGTCCAGCAGTGTGTGGTGCCCTGCCCAGCCTTTCTCCTTAACTCCCATATAGTTTGTGATGTCATAATGACTTAGAAGGAGGGGAAGGCACACCTGCCTTTACTACTAAGGCCTTAGAGAGTGTGTGGGACCCTCAGGACTTCCTGTGTCTCCAGTGTAACCTTTCCTTGGACCTAATGACCTCTGCCTCCCTCTCCTTCTCCTTCTCCCTTGTGATATTCATCTCTCTCTCCTTCTCCCTCAGGGGCAGACACTCTGCTCTTCTGCTTCATAAAGTCTCTTGTGTGAGTCTCTGCATCCAGAGTGGTTTTCTGGGTGCTTTCAGAAACTTGTTTTCTACAGTAGTTAGTTTTCTTTTATAAATATTTTATTATTATTTAATGAAGTTTGATACAGAAACATCCAAACATTCACAATTTAGAGATTTATTTTTCTCTAAATTATCAAAGTAATTAAATGTAATTTTATTGCATTGTTGTCAATTACATTAATATTACTACTAATTTATGATTGTGTTCTGTGTCTTGTGGATGACTAAAGAATGATATAGTATACACAATTATTGACCTTGGAATAAATGCTGAAAATTAAGCAGGTTACATAAATTAAGTCATAAGTCTATTTCCAAAAATTCTGTACCAACACATAGAAGTATAATGACAGATTTTAAAACCACGTCTATAGTAAATAACCTGTGGCTTTCAAACCTTAGTTCATTGTAGCTCATTTGTAATTTCTATCCCATGTATATGCAACATACAAATATGTGAAAGAATTAAGTAATGGTCCTGATTGAAGTGTTAAACTGTTTTGAACATCAAGAAAGTATCAAAGTCAAATGAACAAATCAATTCCTTCAAATATTAAGTTGCTATGATTCTTTACCTTACCAAAAAAAGAATAAACATTTTATTTCCACAAAATTATTTCTGAATATTTCTCCTATAGTAAGGAATTCTGTTGTCATCAGGTGATAGGAGGTAGCAAGCTATTCCCATAGAAGATATTGCTGATGACATTCTCACTAGAATTGACTTTTTCTTAACCCATTCTAATGTACTTCAACTTTAATGCGAGGTCTTTATGGGTCCAGAAAAAATTATCATAGACTGGAACTTGTTTAGTTACTTAGTTCCCATTGAAAGATTCAGTGTTGAGAATTATGTCTAATTGAAAAGATCAAATTTCAGGATCTTTGTAGTGAATGGAAAAAGAAAAGCAGAGAAAGCACTATATTTCTGAACACTATGGCATGCATTAACCAAAATCAAACTTATTCACATATTTGGACCATGTGTTCTAACTCAGAAATCAGTAATTTTATGTTTTTTGTTAGTAGAAGTAGGATATTATTTTTCTTATAAGCAAGGGCATCTTTGATGCATCCAGGACTGGCCTGGCTCTTTTGTGCTTCCTCTGACCTAAATGTGCAAGTGATAGAGAGCAGAGACTCCAAGAGAAGTGGGCACATTAGAAACACAGAGAAAGTAGTTAGAGCCAGCAACCAATGGAATCTTCATATAATTCAAGCCATTGAAGAGGCAGAGGCAGGGGGATCACAAGTTCAAAGTCAGCCTCCATAACTTAGTGTGGCTGTAAGTAAATTAGCTTTGTAATTTTTTCTGGCTCAAAATAGAATATAAAAAGGACTGGGGACATGGCTCAGTGAATAAGCACCACTGGTTAAATCCCCAGTACTTGGAATAAATAGATAATATATAGATGATAGATAGATGATAGATAGATAGATAGATAAAGATAAAGTGGTTTGAATCCATAGGGAGGGAGGAAATTGGTACAATAAAAGTTTTCAACATAGGCAGAAGGAAGTTTATTTCAAAAAATGGGAAGCTGTGTTCTTAGATAATCCTCAAAATGGGGAAAAATAAGGAAGTATTAACTTTTACTTTGAACACACATTAGCAAATTTATCGTGTGTCATCACTGGTATTATAGATGTTAGTAATGCATAGCCCAGTGATGGTTTGAGTGATAAGTTGTTCATACACAAATACATATACACAATAACCTTTCTTTATGTTATTTATTTTTAGAACAAAGATAATGGTTTTATTCCACATTTGACTTCAGCAAGAGTCTGCATTATATATGTACCTTATGTAAATTCATGAGACTCTGATTTGAGAATATTTCCTACTTCATATCATAAATAATAACTTAATTGAAAGTTTCTATGTGCAAAACACATATAGTCTGCATCTGAATATTCCATTGGCAAATTCATATATGTAAAATTAGACAAATCTGTTATTTTCAGTTATTTAAATAAATCCATCTAAAGTATCCACCAGTATTAGAAATAATTATTTCATAAATTAGTTTCAATTAGTTTCAATACAAAAATAATTATATTTCTTTTTCTTTTTCTTTCTCAATAGTTTAAAAACTTGTATGTTTTATGTTCATATAGGATCATAATTCCCAATATTACATTAATTAATTATAAGCCAAAATCAAAGCAATGCATTTTTTCTTTCTGTAGTGCTGAAGATCAAACCCAAGTTCTCATGTATACTAGGCACACACTCTACCACTGAACTATATTGCCAGACCCAAAGCAAGCTATTGGGAGTTCATGTAATATTTTTCATAATGTAGAAGTACCTGGACACTCATTTCAAGTTAGACAAAAATTTAAAGAAGATTATTTAAATTAAGGTGGGGGCGGTTAACTAGGAATTGAACCCAAATGCACTTAAATTCTGAAGTACATACCAAACCTTTCTATTTTTTATTTAGAGACATGTCTTGCTAAGTGCTTGGGGCTTTTCTAAGTTTCTGATGATGGTCTTGAACTTGCCATCCTCCTGCCTCACCCTCCCAAGGCTGGGATTATAGGCAGGCACTACTACTGCTCCCAGCTTATTTAATATTTTAAAATTTATTTATTGTTACTTTTTCTTTTTAGATATACATGAGAGCAGAGTATATTTTGACATATGATACATACATATAATATAACTTATTCAAATCCCATGATTGCACATGATGTGGATTTTCATTGGTGGCACATTCATGTTAAAAGAAGTTATGTCTGATTTATTCTACTGTCTCGCCTATTCCAGATTCTTTAATTTTAACCACATGAAATATTTGTGTCAATATGATAGGATAATGGATCTAGTAATAATGTTTCACCTATGATTTTTTTATTCTGTACTTTCTAATGTTGTAGACATGTAGTTATTTAAATTTAATTCAAATGGAAATAAAAAATGCAATTCCTCAGTTGCACTATCCCACAACTTAAGGGCTGAGTAGCTCAATTTGGTCAGTGAACACTGTACTCACACATATATAGAATGTTTCTTCCATCAATAAACTATAGTGGAGGGTCCTTGTTGATTTATTTGTGCTTGAAATAATATGAGTAGTATTACTTCAAACTATCATCCATTGTTTTCATTTATTCCAAAACAAAAATGATGTTTAAGGTCCTAATGCTTGCTTGACCCTGGAAATAACAAAAAAGTCCTTTCCCTCATGTAGCTTATGTTTACTGGACAAGAAAGAAAATAGCAAACACACATGAAATGTTTTACAGTAAGAAGTGCAGTGAAAAACTAGATTAGATAAGGTGAGAGAAGTGTCTTAGAAAGGTGTATTAGACCAGGCTGAATAATATGAAAAATATCTTGGATCGAGGCCTGAATGAAGGCAATGGGTACTGTCAATACCAATACCAATACTCTCAATGCTTTGAGAACGTTCCATATGCACAGAATAATACAAATATGCTGACAAAATACACTACTTATCTGCATGTGGTGGCACATGTGTACAATACCAGCAGCTGGGGAGGCTGAGTCAGGAGTATTATAGGTTGAACACCCTAAGCAAATTAGAGAAACTGTGTCTCAAAATTTTAAAAAGGTGGGATGTTGAGAAAGTTTCTAAGTGTTTATGGATATGCTTCCTTGGATTTAATCCCTGTAACCAGAAAAATAAATTTATAATTTAAAAACACACACCCTACTTAGTGTGGGTCAGAGGAGAATCTCAGGGTAACGAGAAGCAAAGAACAGTAACAGCAGTCAGAATATGTCTATGTCTTACCTTTATCTCGTTTTATTAATTTTTTATTTTTTTATTATTGTAAACAAATGTGATACATGTTGTTTCTCTATTTGTAAATGGAGTCAAGGCATACCATTTGTGTAATCATAAAATTTACACAGGGGAATGTTGTTTGATTCATTCTGTTATTTTTTCCCTTCCCCACGACCACTCCCATCCCTCTTTTACCTCTATACAGTGATTCCTTCCTCCATTCTTACCACCCTCCTCATCCCTAACCCTAAAACTAAACCTAACCCTAATGCTAACCACTCCCAACCCCCATTATATGTCCTCATTCGCTTATCAGCGAGATCATTTGTCCTTTAGTTTTTTGAGATTGGCTTATCTCAATTAGCATGATATTCTCCAATTTTATCCATTTGCCTGCAAATGCCATAATTTTATCATTCTTCATGGCAAAGTAATATTACATTGTATATATATGTCACAGTTTCTTTATCCATTTATCAACTGAAGGGCATCTAGGTTAGTTCCACAATCTGGCTATGGTTAATTGAGCAGCCATGTACATTGATGTGGCTGTATCTCTGTAGTATGCTGATTTTAAGTCCTTTGGGTATAGGCCAAGGAGTGGGATAGCTGGGTCCAATCGTGGTTCCATTCCAAGCTTTCTGAGGAATCACCATACTGCTTTCCAGAGTGGCTGCACTAATTTATAACCCCACCAGCAATGTATGAGTGTACCTTTTTCCTCACATCCTCGCCAACACCTATTCTTGCTTGTATTCTTGATAATCGCCATTCTAATTGGAGTGAGAGGAAATCTTAGGGTAGTTTTGATTTGCATTTCTCTTATTACTAGAGATGTTCAACATTTTTTCATGTATCCTTTGATTGCTTGTATATCTTCTTCTGTGAAGTGTCTGTTCATTTCCTTAGCCCATTTGTTGATTGGATTATTTGTATTCTTGGTGTAGAGTTTTTTGAGTTCTTTATAGATTCTGGAAATTAGCACTCCATCTGAAGTATGAGTGGCAAAGATATTCTCCCACTCTGTAGGCTCTCTCTTCACATTACTGATAGTTTCCTTTGCTGAGAGAAAGCTTTTTAGCTTGAATCTATCCCAGTTGTTCATTCTTGCTTTTATTTCTTGTGCTATGGGAGTCCTGTTAAGGAAGTCTGATCCTAAGCCAACAAGTTGAAGGTTTGGACCTACTTCTTCTTCTATAAGATGCAGGGTCTCTGGTCTGATTCTGAGGTCCTTGATCCATTTTGAGTTGAGATTTGTGCAGGGTGAGAGATAGGGGTTTAATTTCATTCTGTTTCTTATGGTTTTCCAGTTTTCCCAGCACAATTTGTTGAAGAGGCTATCTTTTCTCCATTGAAAGTTTTTGACCCCTTTGTCCAGTATGAAAAAATTTTATTTATTTGGGTTTGTGTCCATGTCTTCTATTCTGTACCATTGATCTACCTGTATATTTTGGTACCAATACCATGCCGTTTTTGTTACTATTGCTTTGTAGTAGAGTTGAAGATCTGGTATTGCAATACCCTCTGCTTTGCTCTTTCTACTGAGGATTGCTTTAGCTATTCTGAGTTTTTTAGTCTTCCAGATGTATTTCATAATTACTTGCACTCTTTCTATAAGGTACATCACTGGGATTTTCATTGAAATTGCATTGAAACTCTATATCACTTTAGGTAGTATGGCCATTTTGACAATATTAATTCTGCCTATCCAAGAACATGGGAGATCTTTCCATCTTCTAAGGTTTTCTTTAATTTCTTTCTTTACTGTTCTGTAGTTCTCATTGTAGAGGTGTTTCACCTCTTTTGTGAGATTGATTCCCAAGTATTTTATTTTTCTCGATGCTATTGTGAATGGGGTAGTTTTCCTAATTTCTCTTTCTGAAGATTCATCACTTATGTATAAAATGCATTGGATTTATGAGCATTGACCTTGTGACCTGCTACTTTACTGAATTCACTATGAGTTCTAAAAGTTTTCTGGTGGAATTTCCAGGTTCCTCTAAATATATAATCATTTCATCAGCGAACAGGGATAGTTTGAGTTCTTCTTTTCCAATTTGTATCCCTTTAAATTCTTTGGTTTGTCTAATTGCTCTGGCTAGAGTCTGATGGATGATGTTGAATAGAAGTGTTGAAAGAGGGCATCCCTGCCTTGTTCCAGTTTTTAGGGGGAATGCTTTCAGTTTTTCACCATTTAGAATGATATTGGGCATGGGCTTAGCGTAGATGGCCTTTACAAGTTTAAGGAATATTCCCACTACCCTGTTTTCTCTAGTGTTTTGAGCTTGAAGAGATGCTATATATTATCAAATGCTTTTTCTGCATCTATTGAAATAATCATGTGATTCTTAACTTTCATGGTGAATGACATTAATTGATTTCTTGATGTTGAACCAACCTTGCATCCCTGGGATAAAACCCACTTGATCTTGGTGCACTATCTTTTTAATATATTTTTGTATGTGATTTGCTAAAATTTTGTTGAGAATTTTGCATCGATATTCATTAAGGATATTGGTCTGAAATTTTCTTTCCTCCATGTGTCTCTGGTTTAGGTATCAGGGTGATATTGGCTTCATAGAATGAGTTTGGGAGGATTCCCTCCTCTTCTTTTTCATGGAATACTATGAGGAGTATTGGAATGAGCTCTTATTTAAAGGTTTTGTAGAACTCAACTGAGAACCCATCTTGTCTCAGACTTTACTTTTTTGGTAGGCTTTTGTTGACCACTTCTATTTCATTGCTTGAAATTGATTTACTTAAGTTGTGTGTGTCCTCTTCGTTCAATTTCTCTAGAAACTTGTTGATGTCTTTGAGGTTTTCTGTTTTGTTGGAGTATAGATTTTCAAAATAGCTTCTAATTATGTTTTCTATTTCACTCATATCTGTTTTGATATTTCCTTGTTCATTCTGAATTTTAATAATTTGATTTTCTCCCTCTTTGTCTTTGTTAGTGTGGCTAAGGGCTTATCAATTTTGTTTATTTTTTCAAAGAACCAACTATTTCTTTTGTTAATTTTTCTGATTGCTATTTTTGTTTCAATTTCACAGATTTCATCTCTGATTTTAACTATTTTCTGTCTTCTAATACTCTTGGTGTTGGTCTGCTCTTCTTTTTCTAGGGCTTTGAGCTGTAGTGTTAAGTCGTTTATTTGTTGATTTTCACTTCTTTTGTTAAAGGCGCCCCATAAAATAAATCTTCCTCTAAGTACTACTTTCATAGTGTCCCAGAGATTTTGATATGATGTGTCTTTGTTTTCGTTTACTTCTAAGAATTTTTTTTATTTTCCTCCTGTTGTCTTCTGTTATTCTTTCATCATATAATACTCTATTATTTATTTATTTATTTATTTATTTATTTATTTATTTTTTACCTTTAGTAGCACTCATTCTGCTTTTTTTTTCTTTTTTTTTTCTTTTCTTTATGTTTACATAGGGTAATGATGTTTATTTTATTTTTTCCCTCCCCCCCACCTTCCACCCCTCTTTTCCCTCTACACAGTCCTTCTTTCCTTCATTCTTACCACTCTCCTTAGCCTAACTCTAAACCTAACCCTAAACCTAATGCTAGCCCCTCCCACCCCCCATTATATGTCCTCATCCACTTATCAGCGAGATCATTCGTCCTTTAGTTTTTGGAGATTGGCTTATCTCACTTAGCATGATATTCTCCAATTTTGACCATTTGCCTACAAATGCCATAATTTTATCATTCTTCATTGCGGAGTAATATTCCACTGTATAAATATGCCACAGTTTCTTTATCCATTCATCAACTGAAGGGCATCTAGGTTGGTTCCACAATCTGGCTATGGTGAATTGAGCAGCAATGAACATTGATGTGGCTGTATCTCTGTAGTATGCTGATTTTAAGTCCTTTGGGTATAGACCAAGGAGTGGGATAGCTGGGTCAAATGGTGTTTCCATTCCAAGCTTTCTGAGGAATCTCCACACTGCTTTCCAGAGTGGCTGCACTAATTTGCAACCCCACCAGCAATGTATGAGTGTTCCTTTTTCACCACATCCTCGCCAACACCTATTGTTGCTTGTATTCTTGATAATCGCCATTCTAATTGGGGTGAGATGAAATCTTAGGGTAGTTTTGATTTGCATTTCCCTTATTACTAGGGATGTTGAACATTTTTTCATATATCTGTTGATTACTTGTACATCTTCTTCTGTGAAGTGTCTGTTCATTTCCTTAGCCCATTTGTTGATTGGATTATTTGTATTCTTGGTGTAGAGTTTTTTGAGTTCTTTATAGATTCTGGAAATTAGCGCTCTATCTGAGGTATGGTTGGCAAAGATATTCTCCCACTCTGTAGGCTCTCTCTTCACATTTCTGATAGTTTCCTTTGCTGAGAGAAAGCTTTTTAGCTTGAATCTATCCCAGTTGTTCATTCTTGCTTTTATTTCTTGTGCTATGGGAGTCCTGTTAAGGAAGTCTGATCCTAAGCCAACAAGTTGAAGATTTGGACCTACTTTTTCTTCTATAAGATGCAGGGTCTCTGGTCTGATTCCGAGGTCCTTGATCCATTTTGAGTTGAGTTTTGTGTAGGGTGAGAGATAGGGGTTTAATTTCATTCTATTGCATATAGTTTTCCAGTTTTCCCAGCACCATTTGTTGAAGAGGCTATCTTTTCTCCATTGCATATTTTTGGAACCTTTGTCTAGTATGAGAAAATTGTATTTATTTGGGTTTGTGTCCATGTCCTCTATTCTGTACCATTGATCTACCTGTCTATTTTGGCACCAATACCATGCCGTTTTTGTTACTATTGCTTTGTAGTAGAGTTGAAGATCTGGTATTGCAATACCCCCTGCTTCGCTCTTGCTACTGAGGATTGCTTTAGCTATTCTAGGTTTTTTATTCTTCCAGATGAATTTCATAATTGCTTGCTCTATTTCTGCAAGGTACATCATTGGAATTTTAATTGGAATTGCATTGAATCTGTATAGCACTTTAGGTAGTATAGCCATTTTGACTATATTAATTCTGCCTAACCAGGAACATGGGAGATCTTTCCATCTTCTAAGGTTTTCTTGAATTTCTTTCTTTAGTGTTCTGTAGTTCTCATTGTAGAGGTCTTTCACCTCTTTTGTGAGATTGATTCCCAAGTATTTTATTTTTCTCATTGCTATTGTGAATGGGGTAGTTTTCCTAATTTCTCTTTCTGAAGATTCATCACTTATGTATAAAAATGCATTGGATTTATGAGCATTGATCTTGTAACCTGCTACTTTACTGAATTCACTATGAGTTCTAAAAGTTTTCTGGTGGAATTTCCAGGTTCCTCTAAATATATAATCATGTCATCAGCGAACAGGGATAGTTTGAGTTCTTCTTTTCCTATTCGTATCCCTTTAATTTCTTTGGTTTGTCTGATTGCTCTGGCTAGAGTCTCAAGGACGATGTTGAATAGAAGCGGTGAAAGAGGGCATCCCTGCCTTGTTCCAGATTTTAGGGGGAACGCTTTCAGTTTTTCACCATTTAGAATGATATTAGCCATGGGCTTAGCGTAGATTGCCTTTATAATGTTTAGGAATGTTCCCACTACCCCAATTTTTTCTAGTGTTTTGAGCATGAAGGGATGCTGTATTTTATCAAATGCTTTTTCTGCATCTATTGAAATAATCATGTGATTCTAAACTTTAAGTCTGTTGATATGGTGAATGACATTTATTGATTTCCGAATGTTGAACCAACCTTTCATCCCTGGGATAAAACCCACTTGATCGTGGTGCACTATCTTTTTAATATATATTTGTATGCGATTTGCTAAAATTTTGTTGAGAATTTTTGCATCGATGTTCATTAAGGATATTGGTCTGAAATTTTCTTTCCTCGATGTGTCTCTGTCTGGTTTAGGTATCAGGGTGATATTGGCTTCATAGAACGAGTTTGGAAGGGTTTCCTCCTCTTCTATTTCATGGAATAGTTTGAGGAGTATTGGAATGAGCTCTTCTTTAAAGGTTTTGTAGAACTCGGCTGAGAACCCATCTGGTCCTGGACTTTTCTTTGTTGGTAGGCTTTTGATGACCTCTTCTATTTCATTGCTTGAAATTGGTTTATTTAAGTTGTGTATGTCCTCCTCGTTCAGTTTAGGTAGTTCATATGTCTCTAGAAATTTGTTGATGTCTTCGAGGTTTTCTGTTTTGTTGGAGTATAGATTTTCGAAATAGCTTCTAATTATGTTTTGTATTTCACTCGTGTCTGTTGTGATGTTTCCTTGTTCATTCCGAATTTTAGTAATTTGAGTTTTCTCCCTCTTTCTCTTTGTTAGTGTGGCTAAGGGTTTATCAATTTTATTTATTTTTTCAAAGAACCAACTATTTATTTTGTTAATTTTTCCGATTGTTTCTTTTGTTTCGATTTCGTTGATTTCGGCTCTGATTTTAACTATTTCCTGTCTTCTACTACTTTTGGTAATGGTCTGCTCTTCTTTTTCTAGTGCTTTGAGCTGTAGTGTTAAGTCGTTTATTTGTTGATTTCTACTTCTTTTTTTGAATGCACCCCATGAAATAAATCTTCCTCTAAGTACTGCTTTCATAGTGTCCCAGAGATTTTGATATGATGATGTCTTTGTTCTCGTTTACTTCTAAGAATTTTTTTATTTCCCTCCTGATGTCTTCTGTTATCCATTCATCATATAATAGTGTATTATTTAGTCTCCAAGTATTGGAGAAGTTTCTGTTTTTTATTCTGTCATTTATTTCTAATTTCAATGCATTATGATCTGATAGAGTACAAGGTAGTACCTCTATCTTCTTCTATTTGCTAACAGTAGCTTTGTGGCATAAAATATGGTCTATTTTAGAGAAGGATCCATGTGCTGCTGAGAAGAAAGTGTATTCGTTCTTTGTTGGATGGTATATTCTATATATGTCCGTTAAGTCTAAATTGCTGATTGTGTTGTTGAGATCTATAGTTTCTTTATTCAATTTTTGTTTGGACGATCTATCCAGTGGTGAGAGAGGTGTGTTAAAATCGCCTAGTATTATTGTGTTGTGGTCTATTTGATTTCTGTAATTGAGAAGGATTTGTTTAACGTACGTGGATGAGCCAATGTTCGGGGCATAGATATTTATGATTGTTATGTCTTGCTGATTTTTGCTTCCCTTAAGCAGCATGTAATGTCCTTCTTTATCCCTTCTGACTAGTTTTGGTTTGAAGTCCACATTATCTGAGATGAGGATGGATACTCCAGCTTTTTTGCTGTGTCCGTGTGCATGGTATGTTTTTCCCCATCCTTTCACCTTTAGTCTATGGGTGTCTCTTTCTATGAGATGAGTCTCTTGCAGGCAGCATATTGTTGGATTTTTCTTTTTAATCCAATCTGGCAGTCTGTGTCTTTTGATTGATGAATTCAGGCCATTAACATTCAGGGTTATTATTGTGATATGATTTGTATTCCCAGTCAATTGACTCATATTGTTTTTGACATGATTTGGTTTCTCCTTTATTTGGCTATTCCTTTAGGCTAGCGCCTCCTGTTGCTGATTTGCATCGTTGTTTTTCATCTCTTCCTCATGGAATATTTTGCTGAGAATGTTCTGTAATGCTGGCTTTCTTTTTGTAAATTCCTTTAGCTTTTGTTTATCATGGAAGGATCTTATTTCATCGTCAAATTTGAAGGTAAGTTTTGCTGGGTATAAGATTCTTGGTTGGCATCCGTTTTCTTTCAGGGCTTGGTATATGTTGTTCCAGGCCCTTCTAGCTTTTAGGGTCTGGATTGAAAAATCTGCTGATATTCTTATTGGTTTCCCCCTGAATGTAATTTGGTTCTTTTCTCTCGCGGCCTTTAAAATTCTGTCTTTATTTTGTATGTTAGGTATTTTCATAATAATGTGCCTTGGTGTGGGTCTGTTGTAATTTTGTATGTTTGGAGTTCTATAAGCCTCTTGTACTTGGTTTTCCATTTCATTCTTCAGATTTGGGAAATTTTCTGAAATTATCTCATTGAATAGGTTGTTCATTCCTTTGGTTTGTTTCTCTAAGCCTTCCTCAATCCCAATAATTCTTAAATTTGGCCTTTTCATGATATCCCATAATTCTTGTAGATTCTGTTCATGATTTCTTACCATCTTTTCTGTTTGGCCAACTTTGCTTTCAAGATTAAATAATTTGTCTTCAATGTCTGAGGTTCTGTCTTCCAGGTGTTCTATCCTATTGGTTACGCTTTCTATGGAGTTTTTAACTTGGTTTAATGTTTCCTTCATTTCAAGGATTTCAGTTTGGTTTTTTTTCAGTATCTCTAACTCTTTATTGAAATGATCTCTTGCTTCCCGTATTTGGTCTTTTAACTGTTGATTGGTGCGATCATTTAATGCCTGCATTTGCTCTTTCATCTCCTCCTTCAATGCCTGCATTTGCTCTTTCATCTCCTCATTAGCTTCCCTGATTGTTTTAATTACGTACATTCTGAACTCCCTTTCTGACATTTCTTCTGCTGTGCTGTCATTGGGTTTTATTGATGTAGTATCTAGGTTTGTTTGGGACATTTTCTTCCCTTGTTTTCTCATATTGGTCAGTTGTCAGTGGGACCCTGAGATATTGCAGTTTTCCACTATTGGCTTATAGTGTCCCAGTAGATTTCCAGTGTATCACCTCCCAGCCTTCAGTAGCCTGATGTCTTGGAGGAATCTGATAAAGCAGCTCATCCGAAGAAAACTGCCCCTAGCCCCCTACTGGTTCCACGGTTTGGAACTGGCTCTGTGCGGAAATGCTCTCACTGTGGGCCTGCACCGTGCAGCTGGCCGTGTGGGAAGAGCCCACTGCCGGAGTGTGAAAGGCTACCTTGGGAAGACTCTAGCTGCCCTGCCCGGCTCCGCTAAGCCACCTCTATCTGGGCCTGCCACCCGGGCTGAGCTTTACCCAGTGGGCAGACTCACCCGTGGCTCTATTTCAGTCCGAGTCTCTCAATGCCTCCCCCTCTTAGCTCCTGGGTTCTGGAGCGACCGGGGGTGCAGTCTCCCTCTAGGCCGCCATCTTGGATCGCCCCGTGAAGAGAGCCTGCAGCCGGAGTGGGCAGAGTGGCCTGAAGAGGTGTCTGGCTGCCCTGCCCTGATCCCTGAGGCTGCTTGCAGATCGAGGCTCTCCACTGGTTCTTTGCCGGAGTACACTGCGTTGCAAGGGCTCCGGGACTCGGAGCCTGCTCTGGTCAGAAAGGCTCTCACTAGCGGGCCAGTTCCGTTCTGAGAACCTGGAGAAGCTGGCTGTGTGGGCGGGGCCCACTGCCAGAGTGTGCAGGGCTGCCTGTGGATGACTCTAGCTGCCCTGCTCCGCTCCGATAAGCCACCTCTATCTGGGCCTGCCACCCGGGCCGAGCTTTACCCAGTGGGCAGACTCACCCGTGGCTCCACTTCAGTCCGAGTCTCTCAATGCCTCCCCTTCTTAACTCCTGGGTTCTGGAGCGACTGGGGGTGCAGTCTCCCTCTAGGCCGCCATCTTGGATCGCCCCGTGAAGAGAGTCCGCCAATACTCTATTATTTAATCTCCAGGTATTGGAGAAGTTTCTGTTTTTTATTCTGTCATTTATTTCTAATTTCAATCCATTATGATCTGATAGAGTTTAAGGTAGTATCTCTATCTTCTTCTATTTGCTAACAGTAGCTTTGTGGCATAAAATATGGTCTATTTTAGAGAAGGATCCATTTGCTGCTGAGAAGAAAGTGTATTCGTTCTTTGTTAGATCGTATATTCTATATATGTCGGTTAAGTCTAAATTGTTGATTGTGTTATTGAGATCTATGGTTTCTTTATTTGATTTTTGTTTGGAAGATCTATCCAGTGGTGAGAGAGGTGTGTTAAAATCGCCTAGTATTATCATGTTGTGGTCTATTTGATTTCTGGAATTGAGAAGGATTTGTTTGACGTACATGGATGAGCCAATGTTCGGGGCATAGATATTTATGATTGTTATGTCTTGCTGATTTATGCTTCCCTTAAGCAGTATGTAATGTCTTTCTTTATCCCTTCTGACTAGTTTTGGCTTGAAGTCCACATTATCTGAAATGAGGATGGATACTGCAGCTTTTTTGCTGTGCCCATGTGCATGGTCTGTTTTTTCCCATCCTTTCACCTTTAGTCTATGGGTATCTCTATGAGATGAGTCTCTTGCAGGCAGCAAAATGGTGGATTTTTCTTTTTAATCCAATCTGCCAGTCTATATCTTTTGATTGATGAATTCAGGCCATTAACATTCAGGGTTATTATTGTGATATGATTTGTATTCCCAGTCATTTGACTCAATTTGTTTTTTGACATGATTTGTTTTCTCCTTTATTTGGCTATTCCTTTAGGCTAGTTTCTCCCATTGCTGATTTGCATCATTGTTTTTCATCTCTTCCTCATGGAATATTTTTCTGAGAATGTTCTATAATCCCAGGTTTCTTTTTGTAAATTCCTTTAGCTTTTGTTTATCATGGAAGGATCTTATTTCGTCGTCAAATCTGAAAGTAAGTTTTGCTGGGTATAAGATTCTTGGTTGGCATCCGTTTTCTTTCAGGGCTTGGTAAATGTTGTTCCAGGCCCTTCTAGCTTTTAGGGTCTGGATTGAAATATCTGCTGTTATTCTTATTTTTTTCCCCCTGAATGTAATTTGATTCTTTTTTCTCGCAGCCTTTAAAATTCTCTTTATTTTGTATGTTAGGTATTTTCATAATAATGTGCCTTGGTGTGTGTCTGTTGAAATTTTGTATATTTGGAGTCCTATAAGCCTCTTGTAAATGGTTTTCCATTTCATTCTTTATATTTGGGAAAGTTTCTGATATTATTTCATTGACTAGATTGTTCATTCCTTTGGTTTGTTCCTCTAGTCTTCCTCAATCAAAATAACTCTTAAATTTGGCCTTTCATGATATCCCATAATTCTTGTAGTTTCTGTTCATGATTTCTTACCATCTTCTCTGTTTGGTCAACTTTGTTTTCAAGATGAAATATTTTGTCTTCAATGTCTGAAGTTCTGTCTTCCAGGTGTTGTATCCTATTGGTTATGCTCTCTATGGAGTTTTTAACTTGGTTTATTGATTCCTTCATTTCAATAATTTCTGTTAATTTTTTTCAGTACCTCTAACTCTATTGAAATGATCTCTTGCTTCCCATAGTTGCTCTTTTAACTGTTGATTGGTGCGATCATTTAATGCCTGCATTTGCTCTTTCATTTCCTCCTTCAATGCCAGCATTTGCTCTTTCATCTCCTCATTTGCTTCCCTGATTATTTTCATTATGTACATTCTGAACTCGCTTTCTGACATTTCTTCTGCTGTGCTGTCATTGGGTTTTATTGATATAGTATCTCGGTTTTTTTGGGACATTTTCTTCCCTTGTTTTCTCATATTGGTCTGATGTCAGTGGGACTCTGAGATATTGCAGATTTACTCTATAGGCTTACAGTGTCCCTGTAGATTTTCAGTGTATCACCTCCCAGCCTTCAGTAGCCTGAAGTCTTGGAGGAACTTGGAAATACAGTGCTTCCAAAGAAAGGTACCCCTACTCCACTACTGGTTCCAGGGCTTGGAGCTGGATCTTTGTGGAAAGGCTCTCACTGGGAGGCCTGCTCCAAGAAGATGGCCCTGTGGGAGGAGCCCACTGCCAGTGTGAGCAGGCCTACTTGGGGAAGACTCTAGCTGCCCTGCCCTGCTCTGATAAGCTGCCCCTATCAGTGCCTGCCACCCAGGCCAAGATTCACCCGGTGTGGGAGACTCACCACGTGGCTCTATTTTATTTGAAGTCTCTCAATGCCTTTTCTTCTTTAATCCTGGGTTCTGCAGTGACTGGAGATGCATTCACCCTCTAGTCCACCATCTTGGATCACCCCATGGAAAGAGCCTGTGGCCGGAGGGGCCAGGATTGCCTGGAGAATTTTCTGACTGCCTGCCCAGGTCCCAGAGGCTGCCTGCAAGTTGGAGGTCTCCGTTGGCTCCGGGACTTGTCTCTGGCTCTTTGTGGAAAGGCTCTCCCTGGGCTGTCTGCCACAAGAAGCTAGCCTTGAAAGGTGCCTCCTGCTGGAGGTAGCTGGTTTGCTTGGGGAAGTCCCTGGTTGCCCTTTCCTGGTCCCTGAAGTGCCTGCAGGCTGGAGCTCACCACGCTGGCTCCGATACTTGGAGCTGGTTCTGTGCAGAAAGGCTCTCACTGGGGGCCTGCTTTGAGAAGCTGGAGAAGCTGGCCATGTGGGTGTAGCCCACCGCTGGAGTGTGCAGGGCTGCCTGGGGAAGACTGTAGGTGCCCTTCCCTACTCTGATAAGCCGCCCCTATTCAGGCCTGCTGCCCAGGCTGACTTTCACCCACTGGGGGAGACTCACCCCATGGCTCTATTTTAGTCTGAGTCTCTCAATGCCTCCCCTTCTTGAATCCTGGGTTCTGGAGTGACAGTAGATGCAGTCAATCTCTAGTCCACCATCTTGGATCCTACCTTTATATCTTCATCAGAATTTTGAAGTATATATTACAATATGACCGAAAGCAACAGAGTGATTCTGGGATAGGGTGCATGACATAATATGATTAATTATTAAAGAGAGCACTGATTGTAGCATAATGAATAGAACAGGGTCGACATAGGCAGTAATGGTAACAGGGAAAACAGCTTCCAGGGCAGGAATTTAGATCAAATGTGACAGTAACTGGAAGCACCCAGAAACCACTTCAGATGCAAAAACTCATGTGAGAGATTTTATTAGCAAACAAGCTGAATGTCTCCCTGCAGGGAGAGAGAGAGAAAATGAGAGGAAAAGAGAGAGAGCATGTGCACACAAGACAGAGAGTGAAAGCCAGGAGGAGAGAGCATAAAAGCAAGGAAGAAGAGAGAGAGAAAATAGGGGAGCTATTCTTAAGTAGTTCACAGGATAATAACTGACCAATGACTGCTGAGAATGTTCACAGGCTGATGAGTGGACCAATAGCTGTCTGGGATGTTCATAGTCTGACAATCTGGGTTGTAAAATGGTGAGAAGGATGGAGAATAATAGCAGATCTGATGCCAACAGTGACCTGGGTGTGTATGTTAGCAATGGGAGAGAAAGTTTGGATTTCCTGGGAATGATGAAATTTTTCTGTATTATGTCTCTGCATTTTCTCCAGTCATTGAACATGAAGCCAGTATTCAAAAGCTCACATTATGCTGCAATTTTTATTTCTGTTTAGCTGTGAAGTACCCTATCCTAGTTAATGAGTCATACTAAACCCATACTAATTCCCAGAGGTGTTGGATTATTTGAAATTAATTCCAAAGCCTATAATCAAAGTTTAGCAATCATTAACAGGTTTGGGATAAAAAAATGGTCTTCACGTGATTTCTCATGAAAGTATATCACTAGTCCTCACATACTTTATTTGATAAGCATTTTTCTTTGTCCATTTTCAAATGAGTGCTCCTTGATGTTCTTGCTCTATAAATATAATGTTACCTTGGATGCATCAATAGATGTATATTATGCTGTTTAGTGCTTTTCTAATTTCCTTTTCCATATCATATCACATGTTTGGTAAAAATGAATTGAATGAGAAATAGTACAATAAGAACTAAAAGAAAAATACTATGAGATATTTTATTAACAGGGCATTAGATTAAAGAAGCAGAGTCAGATGTTCTAAGAATGTTAAAATAATACTAGCATATTGCATCTCTATTATTCTCTAGAGGAGAGAGAGGAGCATAGAAGGGAAATATTGTAGCTGAAATTCTCCTATGATATATTTTCTCTTCAATAGGGTGAATGTGCTATAGATATCTATGGAAATATTTTAGTATTATATGTAAATAACTTGAATATATTAATTCATGACAGGAAGTCTCTAACAACCATATATTTATCACATTTTTGTTACACTTGTTACAAAAGCCTGTTCCATAATACATATAGCTAGTATCCTTTAAAGAAGTTCTAAGGAAATCCCTTCCTATTTTTCACTGAAGTACCAGTCAACCCCTATGATTATGTTCTCATACACCAAGCATTTTTTGTATTAATATAGTGGTTCCAAACACAATAATAAATTTTTAATAACTTCAAATTTATTACTTTATTGAGGAAAATATTTGAGATAATATTATGAAGTGATTAGGAAACAAGAACAAGGTTGACACTCTAAACATTTCCACTTTGTAAGTTCAATGTTCAACTTGAATGTTCTGCTTATAAAAGAAAAAACATGGAGTTTAACAGGTAAGTAAGTACTTAACTGGCAGAAAAGTATTAGATCATACAAAAGGCTTTCATTCATAAACTGCTCTTTCATATTATCAAAACTAAATAGTAACATTCCCTGAGTATAACTTTGGTGCCAGACTTAAATTGATAAGCCACCTAGATATTTTTAATGTTTTCTATTTCATTATTTTTTTGTTTGTTTATTTTTCATAGTATTTAATAATGTGGGATGTTGACTTCACTCAATTGGTTACATTCAAAAATAACTGGCTATGTATTTGTTGTTTAAGAATAAAACAGCATATATGAGTCACTCATTTTTAAGTGTTTATTATGTATAGAATTTTTCATTTCAATTTTCTATATCAGACAAATATAAGCCCAAAAAGCAATAAGTATGTACTGAATGTCTTTTTAATATTGTTTCTGTGTTTCTCAAACTATTCCCACATTTGAAATAACTTCTATTTTTTATTCCCATCCCCTCACTTTATGTGCATTTTCTGAATTCATCCTTGCAAATACAATTTTCTATTTCAGACTGGCTTCAGAAAAAGTGGGAAAGATAAGTGCACTACTTTTTTGTACTTCTCCACTGCTTTCAACACAAAACCAATGCCTTTGTATCTACGAATTCTATTCCTCTTAATTGTATAAATGGGACATAAACTTTTTTTTATAAAATGCCCACTATGTCATTACTCCAGTAATCAAGAACACAAACACTTAAAAACCTTCTCAAGGAATTCAACATCAATCCTCTTCTTTTATTTTGTAAAAATTTAAACTCCAAATTTTCCTTTAGTCTCAAAATCAAATGAAGACACTTCAACTCTCCTTATTTGCAACAATTATTTTCTCCATTGAATGCAAACTGATTGTCTCTTTATCAGAGAAACTTATATATTATCTTTCTACTAGTTCTATTGATATGGAACATGCTGTCATATACTGTTCCCTGGTCTGTGCTATTGATGTTTACTTTTCCAATATGTGTTTTCACTTTTAAATGATATTGAACTTACTTTCATGTAATGTCCCTCCTCTGAGTAGTCTCTTCCATTACAGCATTTCTGCACATGCTGAATGTCCCCCTTCCCACATCAAAACTTCTCAGTGGTTTTACAAATATTGTCAGTATTATAAGTAAAACAATAGTATTTAAAGCCAAGATACTGCTATGTGTGAGATAAACTAAGCATTTTACATAAAATTGCTTTATTTTTCTCCCAGATTTTACATAGCTACTTCTCTGTTTATATTTTATAAGAGAAGACTGAGGCTGAAAATTTTAATTGCTGTTTCACAGAGCTACAAATTGCTATATGTGTTCTAAGTTTTCCAGTGTAGTTCATCTAACCTGTACATATTTTTTGTATTAGTCAAGCATTTTACTTGCACTTAAAGGTATATCTGTATTTGATACTCTACCTATTCATGGAGAACTGCTCAAAAAATTGGAAAATGAAGAAATTATGGTGGCATATCAGCATGTGAGTCATCAGAGAAAAGATGTGAAAAATATTTTTTAAACAATTAACTATATCAGCAGAAATGAATAGAAAGCAGAAAAAATGCAGGGAGATTTGCAAATTCAAAACTACATTGATCAGAAGTGTAACCAGATAATTATGATAGCACAGAACTGCATCAAAAGAGCACAAACTATCATGTGAGGTGAATAATAAGTGTCAACTGAGTCTAATATGAAAAACACAGTAGAAAAGGCTCTGACTGGGATTTAAAGAATGCCTACACATAGGTTACTTTTCTGAAGAAATCTATTTTATTTGCAAGACACTAAATCTACAAGAGAATGTTTGTTAAATCAATGCAGTGCTTGGTAATGTGACAGAAAATATTGTAAAAATTATGCATGTATCGCTATTGAAATGTACTCAATTCATGTGAACACATTCTAATATAAAATTCTAAAATTAACATCAAAACACCATCAGAGATGCCTTAAAATTAGTTTTTGGATAGAAAACCAGAAATTGTGTGCTGAAAAACTAGAAAAAAATGTAATATTCCCTCTACATGCTTAAATTTTTCAATTACTGAGTTACATAAGATTAATTCAATGTATATGGAAAAAAATATAACTGTATTCACTCCATTTGCTTATTGTTTTTGTGGTGGGGAGATGAATTGATTTCTAAGAAGGTCATGGAATTAACAAGTACAGACAAATTATATAGGATAATACTTGTTTAATTCAAGACAATAATTATTTGAAATTATCTACTAAAATCTCTTATTGGGGAAATTAAAGAGAATATCTACATATAATAAAGTAATAAAGTGATTAGTCTATACAGTGACAAGCGAGGAACTAAGGCATGATTGAGGTATAAAATGATCATTTTTTGCATCATAAAGTAAAACTATGAGCTAATTCTTGCACAGAATCACTTGAGAGCCATTTATAACTTGATCAAAAAGAAAAAGGAAAAAAGAAAAAAGCGAGAAGAAAAATGATGAGGACATGTGCAAATGCATAAGAACCAAAATACGTTGGATAAAAAAAAAACACAAACAGGTATGAACAGGTCAAAAATATCATACTTGAAAAACATCAGCTACATTGAAGAGTGCAAAATTGTAAAATCAATGTATTTCTTTTTTTTTTTTTGCAGTACTGGGGATCAATGTATTTCTTTACTGCAAAATAAAATGAATATATTTAGAAAGGGTTTTAAGTTAATGAATTTTAGAAAATTCTTCCAAGTTTGCCAAATATTTGTGGCAAAATCATATCACCATTTCTTTTCTGTTTTAGTATACAACAAAGAACGCACCACATTTACATATCCAAGTAAAAGTTTTTCAGTAGAGTTTATTTACGTGTAGATCTTGAGGATCAAATTTGAACAATTTTAGATCAGTTATCAATGCAAACTGGTTACTTTTCTCATTCTACTCCAGTTAAAAAATTAATCAAAGAGCTCTTAACTCCTATTTCAGAGGGTTAATAAAGTTTTCACTTTTGTTAATATTGTACATGCTAACATTCTGAACTGTGTCTATAAACAGAAATCCACTCAATAAGGGTGATTTTCTGGGAATGAAGGGTTAGCTGTTTTTGTTTGCAATATAAACACAGTGTTTGTTAACATTAGTTGGCATAGTTTCTGGAAACAGCAAATTTTGCAAGCAAGAAATATGTCTAGGGTGTGAGGGTTCTTATAGGGGATTTTGAAGATTATATGAAAAAGTAAAATTTAGAGCAAAAATTTGCCTTGCAACCATATATTGCCATTAGCGAATGTGGGAAATATCTGGGTCAGGCTAATTAGACAACAAACAATATAATATACTTAGCAAAAAATATAAATAATATATTGATGTTCTTTTAGAAAATAACTTTCCAGTTCATTCCTTTTATCATTCCTAAAGATGAAGTTTTCTAGGCTTTCTTGTCTTCACAAGGAATTATATTTAAATATTTACTTATTTGTAATCATGTTTTGCAATACTAAGTTTTGAGATCACATGCAGCATTTCCTACAGAGTAGCTGTAACAATAGTAATAATAATAAAAACAACTACATCCCTAAGTTGAAAGCAACCTACTTACTCCTGTCTAACAATTACCTTGGCTAATTCTATTAAGTCTCATTTCCTCAGTAGAAAAAAATATTTCAAAGAGGATTAATAACTAACTTTTGCATGTGTATCTATATATTGATGTGCACTGAAAGCCCAACTAAATTGTAAATTCTGTAACAGGAGAGGCTTAGTCTTGCTAGAGAGAAAAGCTATTTCTTTGTTTTTTAATAATAGTTTTGAGTTCCTATTTATGATTTCTGAAAAGAAATAAACCAAGAAAAGGATGCATAAAAATTTGAAATATTTTATAAAATTAGTGGTCTTATGCAACTCCCTTGTGAATACTTACTATATTATCATTTTTTTTATTTTTCATGTGTATAGAATTAAAATGTGTAATACTTATGTTTCATATTTAACTTGTCATTTTCTATATGTAAATTTATCTAAATTTAGCACAAATTATTTTATTTTGAATGAGGAAGTGAACCCATGGATGATTAAACACTAAGACAAATCCTCAGATCTTCTTTTATACTTTATTTTGAAGCAGGTTCTTGCTGAGCTGCTTAGGGGCTTGCTAAATTGCTGAGTCTTATTTTGAACTTGTGATCTCCTGCCTAAGTCACCTAAGCCACTAGGGTTACAGGTGTGCACACCATATCCTGCTAATTATTTAAAGATTGAAATTTTGATGAATGGATAAAGAAAGTGTTGTATATGTACACATAAAATAGTATTTGTCCATTAAAAAGAATTTGCAACAACATAGGATGAAAACAATTATTAACTTTCATATAAAAATTAACTGGTTGGAGGCAGAGGCAGAATCCAAAATTCAATGCCAGCCTCAGCAACTTAGCAAGGCCCTAAGCAATTTAGTGAGGTATTATTTCAAAAAAAAAAAAATAAAGAAAGAAAGAAATGCGGAATTGGCTCATTGGTTAAGCACCACTAAGTTTAATTCATGGTATGAAAAAAATTTAAGTGGCTCTGTGAAAAAGCAGTTTTACTCCTAGATATGGAGCATGGAAAAATATATTAAAATATTCCAAAAGAGAAAATACTTGACAAAACTCTAAATTTGCACAGCAGCCAAACACTCAAAATAATATGAATATCTATTAATTGGAGGTTGAATAAGAATTCATAGTATGTTCATATGGTAGAGTATTTTTCAGCAATATGAAGGAGCGAATTATTGATTGATGCAAAAGCATGGATGAATTTCAAAAACGCAAACTTCAGTGAAATAATTCAGCAAAACCCTTCTTCTGGGTGCACCTTTCTTTAGAATACAGACTTCCCTCACACCTGTACACTTCTTGCCATCTTCTCCCTCACCTTGGCAAGTTGCCTCTTCCCAAAGCCATTTCTCCCATCTCTACCACACCCTTGTTCCCCTAGAATTCAGTGGCTGGCCATGTTCCCACCAAAACTTCTCTCTTAAAGTCTGTAAGGACACTTTATCATGAAATATAAAGGTCATATTTCAGCCTTTAACTTTTTGACATTTTGCTGTTGAAGACAGCTTGAAGTTCTTTCTTTGCTTTGTTCTGCTCTACATTCAACATCCACATATTTAATGATCCCTTCTATGTGTGGATATCCAAAAGACACATAAACTTTAATGGATTCAAAATTGAAGTAGGGTCTTCTGCACACCATCTATTTATTTTATTCTTTCCACCTGTGATCTTTCTGTACAGAAATGAAATGCCCTCTTCTAACTGGAAAATAGGATGCACCCTCAACAAGGTCCTTTCTTAGTTATGGGTCCTATGTTATCCAGATACCCATTGCTCTGGAAAATTACCTGAAGAATCAACTAAAAAGTGGGAAGATTTAATTTGGCTTATGACTTGGCCCCATAGCTTCTTTGCTTCTAAGAGGCAGAACATCATGGTGGGGAGTATGAAGTGATGCAAATCTGATCACTTCATAGTTGAAAGGAAGATGAGGGAGAGGAGAGAGATAGATATGGGGAGAGGAGAAAGATAAATAGATAGTCCTCAGGGACAGACCTCCAAGGACCTACTGCCTTCTGGCCCCATATCTTTCAGTTTCCAGTTCCCCCCAAATTTTTTTTTGCTATGGATCCATCAATGAATTAATCCATTTGTGAGATTACAGCCCTCATAATCCAACCACTTCCTAAAACCCCTGCCCTTGAACATTGTTTTACCAGGGAGCTTTGAGAGGTTTTGCAGAACATTGCAGATCAAAGTCACACATGTCCTATCTCCTAAACAACTCCTTAAGCTGCTGCTTCTCTGCTATTCACGCTGCCACTGTATTTTTTTAATTAAACTACAGCAATCACCTCCTAGTAGCTCTTCTGGTTTCCACTCATGCCTAGTCACAACCCAGTGCATTGTCTGAATGATGCTTCTAAAGATGTTTTTTATTGGGTAATCCCCTGTTTAAAATCCTTCATGGTACTCTGATGTTTATGTTAAAATTCAAACTCTGCTTTGCATGTGGCATTTCCTTCAACAGAAACACACTTTGTTCTAGATGTTGATTCTCTCTTATTTGTTCTACAGGTCTCACTTTAGACATTACTTTCTGGAACATTTTTCCTGGTTCCTCAAGTCTCAAGATTCCTCCTCATATGTTCCAGAAAGTATTATTGCTTGTCATATAATTACTGTAATTTTTTCTCTCTTGCCTGGCACCAGGGATGGAAAAAAAGTGTCTGATAAACACTTCCTGAAAATTTAGAATAAAAGCAATTTCTTTCCACCAATGGTGATCAAGCTTGAGTTGCTGTGGATTCACCTGGAGGACCTAGTAAACCATAGCCTGCTAGCTATATGCCTAGAGTTTCTGTTCAGCAGTTTGGGGTTGTGCTGAAGGTAAGGCTGGAATTAGATACTGGCAGAAATCTAAGAGTGAAACACTGAAGCATCTGGAGGGGAAGGTTCTTATCAGGAGAGGCTCACGGGTCCAGGTGTAAGTAACACCCCTAAGGAGGGAATGTGGACCTTTGTTTGCACATGGAACATGCACAATATTTCCTTGTGGACACATTCATATTTTAATTTGCCTTCTAATGATCTTGGAGATTATTTTTTCTCAGGGAACCTACTGAAAATCTATTAGGGACATTTCTTAATGTGTTAGGTAACAAGTGTCTTATCAGACTCATCACCACCTGCTTTTTTAAAAAAAACACTTTACTAGTTTATTATAAAATATATATTCACATTTGAAATTGTATAAGTACAGGATTACATGATTCCATGCATCTTGAGGTAGAGGCAGAATAAACAAGGATAGGTAGAAAGGAAACCAACAAAGAAACTGCAAATTTAAATCTGAAAAGCTGCTATGAGCACACTCACCTTTACTACCCAAGATTTTTCTCCTCCAGAAATAAATTGTTTAAAAGAACTTGAATCTTTGAGTATTATGACTCAAATTAATGTTTATATATTTTGCTAGTTTTCATAATATTTCCTTTAGACTAAATAAAGTGAAGGGGAAAATATCATTAGAGGCTCATCAGTATATTCTACACATTATGTGTTGACTGGATGACATCAACATAGAGTCCCTGAGATGAGCAGGCAACTGTAACGGACCCCATGCTCCAAGATTAAGTGTTGATCTCAACAGATAGATATCTCCTTGCTCCCCCACCCCTTGCCACTTTTCATATTCACTATCTACAAAATTTCTTTAAAAAGATGAATCCATTACCCCTAAAATGAGTTTCAGTTTCAAATACTTGCACCCCTTCTCCCCTTGAGTGTATATCTGGCTCTTATTTACATTTCTATATAATTTCCTTGTTTTCCTAAATAAATATCTGTGCTTCTTCTGATATGCCCTGAAATTCCTTTCTATTGTGTAAGTCAAGAACCTGCCAGGACCAAGTTGAGATTGCCATTTCCCTTCTGGGTGAGCTTCTTGGATCTTATTCAGTGATACCATGAAGGAAGCCCATTATGACTTTCATTTTTATTTTTGAAGGGCTCAATTTCTTTGTCCCTTTTGCAAACATTTATTTGCCTTTTTATTTTTTGAGAGTTTCCTGTTCATCTTTCTTGTTTATTTCTGTAGGAGTCTTTCATCTATTTTTCTTGTTGAAGGAAAGCCACTTATATAAATATTAATATTGTCCATGTTTTTCCCTATAGTTTTATAAAGATGATTTTGGTTTTTAGCCCAGAAATTTCTATGTATTCAATTCTGTGAGCATACTAACCACATATTCTCTCAAAGTTACCACAAGTGGTATGTTTGTTAAACAATTTAAGTTTTTATTGGTGTTCCACATCTGGAATGATGAAACATAATGGATCAATTTAGAAATAGTTGACTCTATTAATGTTTTAGAAAGCTGCATGATTTCTCTTAAAAATAAATTTATAAATCTTTAGAAAAATTTTATTTTTATCTCATATGCCATAAAAGGAATAAAGAAAGAGATGAAGAAATGACACAGGAGAGTGATGTTTATCATGCTTATAAAAAATTTCTAACAGTCATGAAGGGATTATTTAGTGTCTGTCAAATTTTAACTTACATAGGAATCACTTGGAGATCTTGGTAAAGTCAGACTTGATTCAGTAGGTCCAGGTCAAGCCTGAGAATGCACATTCAGTTCTGCTTCCAGGTGAGTTGGATGGTTCATGAACTAAAACAGGAATACCTGGGCTTTACATTGTAACATGTGGGATAAAATTAGTGAGTTCAGTGATCATTGTAATTCCATGTTATTATTTATTTCCAAACCCTCTCCTCTCTAAGTTTATTATTCTCAATTTATTATTCTAGAAAGTAGGAGACTACCACAGCTCATTTTTAAAAGAGGAATGCATCAGTGTTTATGGAGTAACAGCCCTCTACCTCATGGTCTTTTAGAATATATTCCTCCTATTTTTTGATACTGAGGATGGAACCAATGGGTAATTAACCCCTGAGTTACATCTCCAGCCCCTTTTATTGTAATTTTGAGATAGTATCTAAGTTGGTTTCATAGGGACCAATTTAGTTGCTGAGTCTGGTGTTGAACTTGCTGTCCTCCAGTCTCATTCCTTCAAGTCTCTGGGATTATAGGCAGTCACTACTCTGCTTGGCATATGGCTGAGGATTTTTAAAGGTAAATGTACAAGTTTAGAATGTTCACTTTTTTGTTTTGTTTTTATTTTTATTTTTTACACACTGCATTTTGATTCATTTATACACAAGTGGGGTACAACTTTTCATTTCTATGTAGATTCACACCATTCATGTAATCATATATGTACACAGGGTAATGATGTCTGTCTCAGTTTACTTTCTCTCTTTTGCCCACACACTACTATCCCATTTTCCTCTACCCAATCTAAAGTTCCTCCATTATTCTCTTACCCCCCAAAACCCCCTCTTATGTATTATCATCCACTTCTCAGAGAAAATTTTCAGCCTTTTTTGGGAGTTATAGATTTATTTTCTTGGCATAATAATCTCCAATTCCATCCTGCAAATGTAATAATTTTATTCTCCCCTATAACTAAGTAATATTCCACTGTATATGTATATACCACAGGTTTTTTTTTTTCATTAAAGGGTATCTAGGTTGGTTCCACAATCTAGCTATTGTGAATAGAGCAGCTATAAACATTGCTCTGGATGTGCCACTGTAGTGTGCTGATCTTAAGTCTTTTGGGCATAAACTGTGGAGTGGGATAGCTGTGTCAAAATGTGAGCCCATTCCAAGTTTTCTGAGGAATCTCCATACTGCTTTCCAGAGCGAGTGCACCAATTTGCAACTCCACCAGCAATGTATGAGTGTGCCTTTTTCCCCATGTCCATACCAACACATACTGCTTGTGTTCTTGACAATAGTCATTCTAATTGGAGTGAGACAAAATCACTGCATTTCTCTAATTACTAGAGATGATGAACACTTTTTCATATATTTGTTAATCACCTGTATATCTTCTTCTGTGAAGTGTCTGTCCAGTTCCTTAGCCCAATTATTGATTGAGTTCTTTGTGCTTTTGTTGTAAAAGTTTTTAGGTTCTTCATAAATTTTGGAGATTATTGCTCTCTCTGAAGTGCCTGTGGAAAAGATTTTCTTCCATTCCATAGGGTCTCTTTTCACATTCTTGTTTTTGCTGAGAAAAATTTTCATAGTGTGAATCCATCCCATTTATTGATTCTTGCTTTTATCTCTTGCTCTCTGGGAGTCTTGTAGAAGGTCTGGTCTTAAGCCAACATGATGGAGATTTGGGTCTACTTTTTCTTCTATTTCATGAAGTGTCTTGAAGGCCAATCACTGTCAGGTCATGAGTCCCGAAGGCCAGAATATTCTCTTTTTTAAAAACAGAATTGAATATATAGAATGAGTAAAATCACAATATGTACAAAATTTTAAAAGCTATAGAATGCCTTACATATCACCAAAATCAATATAATTCAGTTTGCATAAGTGCTAGAAAGACCTCATAATACTTTTTCTTATAATCTTGACCTACTTATATATATATTTACTATATATATATCTATATATATCTATATCTATCTATCTATCTATCTATCTATATATATATATGTTTACATATTTAAACAAAATGTTCACTTTTTGAAGCAATATTCAGCAGGATAAAATTAAGATAAAAGATTTGTCTTTTGGGTAGAAAAATTCCAGTCCTGGCTAGCTCCTCTTCCCAGCATTTTAAAGGGGTTTCTCTAATATTTTTCTTTTCTTTTTTATTTCTTTGATAACAGTTGTAGTCTAAACACTACTCAAGATAGTAATCTGATGAGTCTTGTAAAAGGCAACATAGCCAGGTGGGAGAAATGTCTTAGAACAGAACACTTGAGATCTGGATTCTTTCTCTGGTTTCAACACAGTTGGTTTGCATATTTTAAAATTTCCTGGCCTTGTTTCTTTGAATAAACAATGGAAATAATAATAGTGCTTTACTTACCCAGGATGAAAGTAGAATAAAATTTTCCCAGAGGGGTCTCCAGACATTCTTTCTAGTGGCAGTGATGTCATTGATCTCTTATAGCTTATCATATATTGATGTGTTTTTCAATTTCCAAGCCAGTTGCCTCAAAACTTTTTGCTAACTGCCACTAATTTGCACAAATTTTGCAATTTGAAAGAGCAGAGCCAATTCCTCCAAGCTCCAATCTGCTCCCGTGGTACAACTCTCCACATCCCATTTCTGAGAAAAGCAGAGATGGTTAGTGGTACAGAGTACAGGATTTGAGCTCCTGACCTTGGAAAAGATACTTTGGCTCTGTTAGCCTCAGTGTTACCATCTGTATCAATAACATTCATCTGTCATCATAGGTAAGATGGTGCTACTGTGAAAGACTGTGCCAAAGTGAGTGCTCAATTCTTCATAGGTATTGCTTATTTTTCCCCTAGGTTTTCATATATTCTTGCTAGATTGAATAAACCCATGTGGCTTGAAACAGAAAATAAAAATAGCCTCTCCCCATGTCCAGTCATATTCATATATCTTCAGGACACCAGGGTCTTGTAAAAGGCACTACTGGGCTCTGTTAGCCAGTGCTCCTTATGGGCCCTCAATATGTTCTCAAATAACAGGGCTCCTTTGTGCTGAATTTCATTCTTGTCTCTTTTCTATCATAGTGAGAAGGGTGTAAAGATGAGACTAGGGTCAGATATAGTTCCTAAACCATCTGCTCCACTTGGCTGCTGTCATCAGGTCTCAATTTTTCCAATTTTCCTTTCCTGCTTAGACTTGTGCAGGGTGGTGTGTAAAGGTTAATTGGGGTCCAGTTATAAGTGTTAAGGGGAGATCTAATAAAGAGGAAAACACACAGGATGGTGAAGAGCAAGAAATGGCTCTCATGGGAAAGCCAGTCCAGTTTACTATCTATTCCATGGTCATATCAAGTTACACTTGGTTACATAGAGTTATCTTTGTTCATGTCCAGATCACATAAACTGCTTGCTTCTCAGAGTCCACTAGGAACAATGTTTATTATAATAAGATAATGTCTACAGGCCTCAAGGACTGAGGAGTTGCAGAGGATTTCTAAGTCATTCAAACAGAGCACCTGTTGTGTCCTGAGGTATTTGCTCAACTGAAAGGACTTTTGCTCCTCTGTACATTGACTGATCTAAACTCCCTGAAATTCCCCTTTCTTGTTTTGTATGGCTTTTAGAATAGGCATGACTAGTCTTCTGCTCAAGGAAGGTAGAGGGAGAAAGCAAGGCAAACATTGGCAAAAAAAAAAGCACACTACAATAAGTTAAATATCAATAAACTTTCTCCAATGAGAAGCTCTTTGATCTAGTAAAATTTGGTAGCCATGAGGTTAACCAATATAATAAATCCCATCTTCCATCATCTTCTTGCACCTTCTTTATAATGTCCTTAAGATGATCAATTCCCTTTAAGTGGGGTTATTATTATTAGATAAATGTAAACAACACATATTATTAAATTATGATATCCTTTATGATGTAACATCAGAAAATAATCAATAGCCACTGTATTATCAAGAATAGATTGATGGATCCAAGATGGCAGACTAGAGGGTGACTGCATCTCCAGCCACTCCAGAACCCAGGATTCAAGAAAGGGAGGCAATGAGAGACTCAGACTAAAATAGAGCCACAGGGTGAGTCTTCCCCACTGGGTGAAGCTTGGCCTGGTCAGCAGGCACGGATAGGGGCAGCTTATCAGAGGAGGGCAGGACAGATAGACTCTTCCCCAGGTAGCCCTGCACACTCTGGTGGTGGGATCCTATCACATGGCCAGCATCTCGAAGCAGGCCCCCCAGTGAGACCCTTTCCGCACAGCACCAGCTGCAAGTCCTGGAACCAGTAGCGGGGAAGGGGCAGCTCTCTTTGGAGGCACTGCATTATCAAGTTCCTCCAAAACTTCAGACTACTGAAGGCTGGGAGGTGATACACTGGAAATCTGCAGGGACACTGTAAGCCTATAGAGTAAATCTGCAATATCTCAGAGTCCCACTGACATCAGACCAATATGAAAAAACAAGGGAAGAAAATGTCCCAAACAAACCGAGATACTATATCAATAAAACCCAATGACAGCACAGCAGAAGAAATGTCAGAAAGCGAGTTCAGAATGTACATAATGAAAATAATCAGGGAAGCAAACGAGGAGATGAGAGAGCAAATGCAGGCATTGAAGTAGGAGATGAAAGTGCAAATGCAGGCATTAAATGATCACACCAATCAACAGTTAAAAGAGCAAATACGGGAAGCAGGAGATCATTTCAATAGAGTTAGAGATACTGAAAAAAAATAAACAGAAATACTTGAAATGAAGGAATCAATAAACCAAGTTAAAAACTCCATAGAGAGAATAACCAATAGGATACAACACCTGGAAGAGAGGAACCTCACGCATTGAAGACAAAATATTTCATCTTGAAAACAAAGTTGACCAAACAGAGAAGATGGTAAGAAATCATAAACAGAATCTACAAGAATGATAGGATATCATGAAAGGCCAAATTTAAGAATTATTGGGATTGAGGAAGGCTTAGAGGAACAAACCAAAGGAATGAGCAATCTAGTCAATGAAATAATATCAGAAACTTTTCCAAATATGAAGAATGAAATGGAAAACCATGTACAAGAGGCTTATAGGACTCCAAATATGCAAAATTATAACAGACCCACACCAAGGCACATTATTATGAAAATACCTAACATACAAAATAAAGACAGAATTTTAAAGGTCACAAGAGAAAAGAATCAAATTACATTCAGGGGGAAAACAATAAGAATAACAGCGGATATTTCAATCCAGACCCTAAAAGATAGAAGGGCCTGGAACAACATTTACCAAGCTCTGAAAGAAAACAGATGCTAACCAAGAATCTTATACCCAGCAAAACTTACTTTCAGATTTGACGAGGAAATAAGATCCTTCCATGATAAACAAAAGCTGAAGGAATTTACAAAAAAAAACCCAGCATTATAGAACATTCTCAGAAAAATATTCCATGAGGAAGAGATGAAAAACAACGATGCAAATCAGCAACAGGAGGCACTAGCCTAAAGGAATAGCCAAATAAAGGAGAAACCAAATCATGTCAAAAAACAAATATGAGTCAAATGACTGGGAATACATATCATATCACAATAATAACCCTAAATGTTAATGACCTGAACTCATCAATCAAAAGACATAGACTGGCAGATTGGATTAAAAAGAAAAATCCAACAATATGCTGCCTGCAAGAGACTCATCTCATAGAAAGAGATACCCATAGACTAAAGGTGAAAGGATGGGAAAAAACATACCATGCACATGGACACAGCAAAAAAGCTGGAGTATCCATCCTCATTTCAGATAATGTGGACTTCAAGCCAAAACTAGTCAGAAGGGATAAAGAAGGACATTACATACTACTTAAGGGAAGCATAATCAGCAAGACATAACAATCATAAATATCTATGCCCCAACCATTGGCTCATTCATGTACATTAAACAAATCCATCTCAATTCAAGAAATCAAATAGACTACAACACAATAATACTAGATGATTTTAACACACCTCTCTCACCACTGGATAGATCTTCCAAACAAAAATTGAATAAAGATACCATAGATCTCAATAACACAATCAACAACTTAGACTTAACCGACATATATAGAATATAAGATCCAACGAAGAACAAATACACTTTCTTCTCAGCAGCACATGGATCATTCTCTAAAATAGACCATATTTATGCCACAAAGCTACTGTTAGCAAATAGAAGAAGATAGAGATACTACCTTATACTCTATCAGATCATAATGGATGGAAATTAGAAATAAATGACAGAATAAAAAACAGAAACTTCTCCAATACCTGGAGATTAAATAATACAGTATTATATGATGAATGGATAACAGAAGACATCAGGAGGGAAATAAAAAAATTCTTAGAAGTAAATGAGAACAAAGACATCATATCAAAATCTCTGAACACTATAAAAGCAGTACTTAGAGGAAGATTTATTTCATGGGGCCCATTCAACAAAAGAAGAAGAAAACAACAAATAAACGACTTAACACTACAGCTCAAAGCCCTAGAAAAAGAAGAACAGACCAACACCAAAAGTAGTAGAAAACAGGAAATAGTTAAAGTCAAAGTCGAAATCAACAAAATTGAAACAAAAGAAACAATCGGAAAAAATAACAAAATAAATAGTTGGTTCTTTGAAAAAATAAACAAAATTGATAAGCCCTTAGCCACAGTAATAAATAGAAAGAGGGTGAAAACTCAAATTACTAAAATTCAGAGTGAACAAGGAAATATCATAACAGACACGAGTGAAATGCAAAACATAATTAGAAGCTATTTTGAAAATCTATACTCCAATAAAACAGAAAACCTCGAAGACATCAACAAGTTTCTAGAGAAATATGAATCACCTAAACTGAACGAGGAGGACATACACAACTTAAATAAATCAATTTCAAGCAATGAAATAGAAGAGGTCATCAAAAGCCTACCAAAAAGGAAAAGTCCAGGACCAGATGGGTTCTCAGTGGAGTTCTACAAAACCTCTAAAGAAGAGCTAATTCCAATATCTTCAAAGTATTCCATGAAATAGAAGAGGAGGGAACACTCCCAAACTTATTCTATGAAGCCAATATCACCCTAATAGCTAATCCAAACAGAGACACATCGAGGAAAGAAAATTTCAGACCAATATCTTTAATGAACATCGACGCAAAAATTCTCAACAAAATTTTAGCAAATCACATACAAAAATATATTTAAAAAATAGTGCACCATGATCAAGTAGGATTTATCCCAGGACTGCAAGATTGGTTCAACATCTGGAACTCAATAAATGTCATTCACCATATCAACAGACTGAAAGTTAAGAATCACATGATTATTTCAATAGATGCAGAAAAAGCATTTGATAAAATGCAGCACCCCTTCATGCTCAAAACCCTAGAAAAAACGGGGTAGTGGGAATATTCCTTAACCTTGTAAAGGCCATCTATGCTAAGCCCATGGCCAATATCATTCTAAATGGTGAAAAACTGAAAGCATTCCCCCTAAAAACTGGAACAAGGCAGGGATGACCTCTTTCAACACTTCTATTCAACATCATCCTTCAGACTCTAGCCAGAGCAATTACACAAACCAAAGAATTTAAAGGGATACGAATTGGAAAAGAAGAACTCAAACTATCCCTGTTCGCTGATGACATGATTATATATTTAGAGGAACCTGGAAATTCCACCAGAAAACTTTTAGAACTCATAGTGAATTCAGTAAAGTAGCAGGTCACAAGGTCAATGCTCATAAATCCAATGCATTTTATACATAAGTGATGAATCTTCAGAAAGAGAAATTAGGAAAACTACCCCATTCACAATAGCATTGAGAAAAATAAAATACTTGGGAATCAATCTCACAAAAGAGGTGAAACACCTCTACAATGAGAACTACAGAACAATAAAGAAAGAAATTAAAGAAAACCTTAGAAGATGGAAAGATCTCCCATGTTCTTGGATAGGCAGAATTAATATTGTCAAAATGGCCATACTACCTAAAGTGATATACAGATTCAATGCAATTCCAATGAAAATCCCAGTGATGTACCTTACAGAAAGAGAGCAAGCAATTATGAAATACATCTGGAAGACTAAAAAACCCAGAATAGCTAAAGCAATCCTCAGTAGAAAGAGCAAAGCAGAGGGTATTGCAATACCAGATCTTCAACTCTATTACAAAGCAATAGTAACAAAAATGGCATGGTACTGGTACCAAAATAGACAGGTAGATCAATGGTACAGAATAGAGGACATGGACACAAACCCAAATAAATACAATTTTTTCATACTGGACAAAGGGGCCAAAAACATTCAATGGAGAAAAGATAGCCTCTTCAACAAATTGTGCTGGGGAAACTGGAAAACCATAAAAAACAGAATGAAATTAAACCCCTATCTCTCACCCTGCACAAAACTCAACTCAAAATGGATCAAGGACTTCAGAATCAGACCAGAGACCCTGCATCTTATAGAAGAAAAAGTAGATCCAAACCTTCAACTTGTTGGCTTAGGATCAGACTTCCTTAACAGGACTCCCATAGCACAAGAAATAAAAGCAAGAATCAACAACTGGGATAGATTCAAGCTAAAAAGCTTTCTCTCAGCAAAGGAAACTATCAGTAATGTAAAGAGAGAGCCTACAGAGTGGGAGAATATCTTTGCCACTCATACTTCAGATAGAGTGCTAATTTCCAGAATCTATAAAGAACTCAAAAAATTCTATACCAAGAATACAAATAATTCAATCAACAAATGAGCTAAGGAAATGAACAGACATTTCACAGAAGAATTTATGCAAGCAATCAACAGATACATGAAAAAATGTTCAACATCTCTAGTAATAAGAGAAATGCAAATCAAAACTACCCTAAGATTTCATCTCACCCCAATTAGAATGGTGATTATCAAGAACAGAAGCAACAATAGGTGTTGGCAAGGATATGAGGAAAAAGGTACACTCATACATTGCTGGTGGGGTTATAAATTAGTGCAGCCACTCTGGAAAGCAGTATGGATTCCTCAGAAAGCTTGGAATGGAACCACCATTTGACCTAGATATCCCATTCCTTGGCTTATACCCAAGGACTTAAAATCAGCATACTACAGAGATACAGTCACAAAAATGTTCATGGCTGCTCAATTCATCATAGTCAGATTGTGGAACCAACCTAGATGCCCTCCAATTGATGAATGGATAAGGGAACTGTGGCATATATATACAATGGAATATTACTTTGCCATGAAGAATGATAAAATTATGGCATTTGCAGGCAAATGGATAAAACTGGAAAATATCATGCTAAGTGAGATAAGCCAATCTCAAAAAACTAAAGGAGGAATGAGCTCGCTGATAAGCAGATGAGGACATATAATGGGGGTGAAAGGGGTTAGCATTAGGGTTAGGGTTAGGTTTCGGTTAGGGATGAGGAGGGTGGTAAGAATGGAGGAAGGAGGACTGTATAGAGGGAAAAGAGGGTTGGGAGGGGTGGGGGGAAGGGAAAAAATAACAGAATGAATCAAACAACATTCCCCTGTGTAAATTTATTATTACACAAATGGTATGCCTTGACTCCATGTACAAACAGAGAAACAACATGATCCCTCTTGTTTACAATAATAAAAAAAACAATAGATTGATGATACAAACTTCAAAATAATTAACAATTTTTGCTAAGTACTAGGGCACCACCAACAAGGATACAATAACACAGAAATAGCACAATAATAGTCAGCATAGTTTTAGAATTCTGGGTAAGTTTGGTAAACAGAACTGTAACCAAATTTTCCAGGCTACATTCTAAATCCATCTGGGCTAGTAAATATTGAGCAGATGTTGTTAAAATCTTTATATTCCCCAAAGTCACTAGATGGTAGAAGACTGAGGTTTTCTTGGGCCTCTTATTCTTATTGGATGTTTCTTCTTTAAATTAGGGTCCTCTTCCTCCAGGATCAAATAGAATTTGGGAATCAGATTGAGAAGTCCTTGCTGCCAACTCATGATGATGGATGGATCTCACACATCTGGCAGGAATCCAGACAGGACCTATAACAGCAATAATAATATCAGGAATAATAACAGACAGGACCTATAATAGCAATAATAATAACAGGAATAATAACAGCAGCTTATTCCCTTCCTTTTGTAATTAAAGTTACAGGGTCCTGCCATATTGGTTATGGTGGAACTTGGTATTTTACCTAAATCTTTATAGGGGTTCCTTAGGGGAAGAGTACCTGTCCAAGACAGAGGACCAACAATGTGTATTATCTTCATACTGTGCATTAGGAGCATTTCTTGTGAACAAGGCAATATTGAGAGCATTATTAACATGAGCAAGTCTATGTTCCCTTTTTGTTTTCTTTAAAAAGGCACATTTTAAGTGTGCAATGTGCATGCTGAAGTAAAGCCTGCCCAGTAGGATTTTGAGGAATTTCACAGGATAGAATTATATTCCATTGATATCAAAACTTAGCAAAGGAATTAGAAGTATAAGTAGGAGCATTCTCAGTTTTTAAACAATGAGGTTTGCCCATGGTGCAAAGGAGCACGTGAGAGATACAGGCTAAGACTTTCTCTGAACAATGAGCACTGGCCCATTTAAGACCTAGGGATTTGTCTGTTGTAACATGTAAAAAGAAATAGGGGTGAAAAAGAGAAAAATGAGTTACATTTATCTGCCAAAGAGCATTATAATATAAACCTCGAGGGTTCACAGCTTCCCAAGTGGGGAAACAAAAGAGTTTGAAATGAGAACAATTATTAACAATGATATGGACGTGTTGAGAGGAAATGAAAAAGCATTTCATTAAACAGTGAACAATTTGATGAAATAAATGTGTGATACCATGGCATCTGAAAAGAGAGGAAAAAGGGATTTTATAGCAGCATCAGCATGAGTGAGTTGTCCAGAAATCTTAGTGTGGCTACATATATGAGGAAGAATACTGGAACTGTATAATCCTGTAAAAGAAATTGAAGAGTAATAAACAGGGATAACAAATTAGAGTCCAAGTGAGGTGACCAAACTGCAAGAGGAAATATGAGGTATCAGTTTGGCTATATACTGAGAATCTGTAATGATATTTAGTGTTGTGGGATACATATAAAGGGCCAAAATAATTGCAGCTAATTGCTCACTGAGGTGAATCTTGAGGCAATGTGTAATAATCAGTCTATTTTTGTCAGTGAATATAGATTATAATCCTGTTGTTTTCCTCCATCAGTATAGACAGTAATCCCACTAGAAAATGGAATGGAGGAGATTATAAAAGGAGCATGAGAGGCTTGACACAAGGAAAGGTGTTCATCCTGAGGTACATAAAAAGCAATAGGATCTAAAAATTTAGTTAAGAAAGCTTGAGAATTTGAAGAAAATTGTAAATACTGTAAATGTTAAGTCTTTCTATAAGTAAGATAAAGTACATGAATATCTGTTTTTGTATGAGATAAAATATGATGACCACTATCTGAGATCAATTGAACATGTATATCAGCATAAGGGAGGACATTTTTTCCTGAAAAGTGAGAAGAATATGACCATTCTATTACATACAAGATTTTATGATGAATGGCAACAACTGCAGTAAAGGCATTAAGTTTCCTGTAAAGATTATTAGAGATAAAAGAACATTGAGTGTTGGGAGTCTAACTATAATAAATGTGAAAAACTTCTCATTAACATGCTGAAGAGCTGCAGTAAGTGAAGCAGTTAACTGCAAAAAACTGGTGGGATTATGTTGTTTACTCAACAGCTGAAAAAAAGGTGACAACATATCTGTAGTTAAAGAAATATATGGTAAAACCCAATTAAAATGTCTTAATAGTTGCTGTAAATGAACTAAGAAGAATTTGGAAGAAAGAATTAGTTTTGGAACATGAAGAATGGAATAAAATTGGAGCATTTTATGTCCTAATTAGTTAATAGAGAGTTGTCATTGAATTTTTTCTGCAGCCACATAGAGGCCAGATTATAATAGAATGTGTTGTAATTTAGTTAAAGTGTGTTCTGTAATTATTGGCCTGGAAATCAAAATATAATCCATATAATGATAAATGAGAATATTGGGAATAATTGTCAGGAACACTGAAGAGTCTTATTCACAAAATGTTGATATAATGTGTTTCTACTGAACATACTTCGAGAAAGAACTTACCACTGATATTTATCAGCAGGCTTATGATGATTGAAAACAAGAACTGTGAAGGCACATTTTTCTCAATCATCAGGAAGAGAAGAATAGTAAAAAAAAAAAGTGTTTTAAGTCTATTACATATAAAGAAAAATCTAGAAATTAAATTAGGATCAGGCAATCAACCCACATTGAAGTGGACCCATATGTTGTATACATTTATTAATTTATCTTAAATCTTATAATAATCTCCATTTCCCTGATTTCTCATTTATGATAAAAATGGGTGTATTCCATGGACTAGTAGAAGGTTCAATATGTCCCTAATTTTAACTGATATTGAATGAGAGACTCTGCAGTTGCCACCTTCTCCTTATACAATGGCCATTGTTCTACCCAGACAGGAGTGGTGACCTTCAATTTAATGGCAAGGTGGTCATTTCCACAGAGGCCCCTATAAAAAAAGGTGACTCCATAGGCATTTGTAACTTGTGTAAGATGTCTTTGCCCCTTATAGGAAAGTGAATAGCCATAATGTACGGATAAATGTGAGTAATAACTTGTGTGTTGGAAGGAGTTAAGCATTGCAACCATAGAGATCTTTTAGACACTCGTTTATTATTTCCTCCAATGCCCCAAACTGGGATAGCCCTCTGAAAGAGCCATGCATAAGGCCACATTGAGACAGGTACAACTGTTACATCAGCACTGGTGTCCAATAACCCTGTGATTGACTACTCATTTTAAAAAAAAAGGGTCAATTTTCATCTATTTTCAGTAATAGGTAAACATGATCCTACAGTACTGGAACCAAATTCTGTATTTCCTCTTTCATTTAGGGGTTGTTGGGCAGTAATATAAGGAATGACAATTAATTGAGCTATGGAGGATCCTTTGGGGAGAATTAAAGGCATATGAGACCAAACTTGAATGTATATTACACCGGTGTAATCAGAATCAATCACTTCAAGAATTATAGATTTTCTTTATTTAGCACAGTGACAGAGGGGCAAAATTAAGCCAAAATTATCTTTAGGTGGAGGTTCTGGAGTTTGGGTAAGAATTTTATAAACTTCCCTGGGGAGACATATTTGAGCATCCTCAGGAGTAATCACATTTAATCCCTCTAGCAAAATGAAAGTATTTGTGGAATGAGCTTCTCTTTAAAGTGGAAACATCTGTGAAGGAGACATCTGCATCTGCAGATGAGAAAGGTTCCTCCTCATTTGGCCTTGGGTCAGGAGGTGACCCATAATTAGGTTTCTTGACATGTCTGTTTTAGATCTGCATTAATTAGTCCAATAAAATACTTTATGACAGATTGGACATTTCTGATTGGGCTGTATTTGCAGGTCCCCCTTTCTTATCTTACAGTCCTTTTGAAGATAACCTGGTTTTTCATAATTGTAATAAAGTTTATCAAAGTCATGTCCACTCCTGGGAACTTGGGTGAGTGCAACCAAGCTCTCTGGTCTGGCGAGGGGTGAAGGGGGATTGGAAAATAAATATTCACAGACACAGACCTTGAAGATTAAGCTGCGATCAGGTGGAGCTCTGCTCTCTGATGGAGATGCAGCTCTAAAGAGTTATGCCAGCAATCTTTATTTATATATGTCCCATTATCAGATTAAAGACTATGCAATTCTTTATATTCAGGAACATTAGAGAAATTAGGACATCCTATGTAGTTTTTCTATTGTTGCAATCCACAGTTGGAAAGTGCAAAGATAGGAGTGTTGTATAGCTCTCAAGAAAGTCCATTGTTAAAAGTTACTCTATGGCAGGCAGCAATCTGGAAAGCAGAGCTGGTGAAATAGTGTGGTGGTCTAGCATAATAATTTCTTCCTTTTCTGGAGCTGTGTACCTGAGATGAAGGTCAGAGCTAATAGGACTCTTGCACAGAACCTACTCATGCAAGGCATTGCCACAGCAGCTAAGCATCCTGTGCCTTGCACAGAAACATTCCCAGGCTCTGGGCATGCCACAGCTATGTGGTTATCAGAGACACCCAATCTCAGTGACTGTTCTCCCATCCTCTGTCATGGCTCTCCACAGTAGGGGTTGGGACTCATGGTGCCTCTTGTTGCTAGGAATGAAAATACCATTTGTATTAATTTCTCATTAACAGTTACACCAACTTTGCATGTCACTATCAAGCACAGAGACTGCAGGTGCGTGCAGGGCAATTCCCTGGGTACATGCAGGGGCAAGCCCACAAGCCCCGGGTCCAAGACCCACAGCATTCCCTCATCCTGCCTTACCTGTGAGGGTCCCACCTGGCCCACAGCACCTGGGCACCCTGTCCATTCAAGCCAGGCCCTCAAGCCCTGCTCTGAGCCCGACCTGAGATGCAGCTGTCTGCAGTGTGTGCCCCAGTTCCCTAGTGTTTAAGCCTGCATGGGTATCTGCCAGATGAGTGCCAAGTTGCAGGTGGGCAGGAGGGAATGAGTCTGGGTGTGAGTTGCCTCTCTGGGCCATCTGCTTCGGCACAAGTGGTGCCTGTGAAAGGATCCTGAATGGGGATTGGTGACTGCTGCCCAGGGAGAGGCAACAGTGATCCAGTGCTTTCTTCTCAGCACTGGTCAGGGTGAGGGTGGCTGGTGGTGGCTTCCAGTAGTGGCCAGGCAACATGATCTCCTGCAGGGAAGCTGCTGCATCCCTGCCCACTCTGGCACCAGGGCGCAGGGCTCTTGGTGGTTTGATATGGCATGGTGCACCCCAAACTAGTGGGCTGGAAAGGCTTCGGGGAACCTCCTGGCCACAGCCCAGCGCCAACACCTGGGATGCTAGTGCGAGGTGGTGGGTGGCAAAATTCAGCCCTGGTGGATTTTGGGTGCTGCTGGCGCTTCAACTGCTATTGTTCTGGGAACCCTCAGAAAGTTGGTGTGCAGTTGACACTGACACCACTAGGGGGCATGGGCCTGTTTGTTGGCCAGGCATGGTGGATGGGGGTGGGGTTCACAGGCCGGGGCATCACCTGAATGGCATAGGGTGGGTATAGACTGGGTGGATTCTCTATCCAGGTTGGTCTCTGGGGCGCAACATCAAGAACTTGGCGCTTATGAGCTTCTGGGTCCCCACCTTTTCTTCAGAGTCACTGGGTCAGGATAGAGTATCACTAGGTCTGGAGGCCATGGGTTGGTTAATGCAGTGTGCCTTTAATCCAAGAGGCATCTGCCAGAGGAAACTGAGAAAGTAGTGTGTGCCATGTTGCTGCTTTTTTTCCTTAAAACCATAAAAAATCTTAAAGCTGCGACCCTGCTCTCTGCTCCCTCAAAGAATGTTGGAGACCCATCCCATTACTCTGATTAATTGTGGGTTGATTAGTGTCTGAGTCTCAAGACTGCAGAGTTGTTATCTAAGGATGACTGACATTCAATGAACTTCAAATATCAAGTGTCAGTCATCACCCACCATTTCAGTCCTCTCCACTGGGCCCTGTCCTCCATGTCCCCCAAGGTCTGGTTTCCAATCGCAAGTAGGTAATCCCTGGATCAAAATTTTCAGTCTGCAGCTTTGCCAGTCCACTTTTTCTCCCTCTGTTGACTTCTATTTAGAAAACAGAGGTGAACTCTAAAATGGGGAAAGAGGATCTGCTGATTTCAAATGACCTTTTGAAAAGAGAGATGGCAATCTCTTGTGCAAGAGCTTTCCAAACTAAATCTGAATTTACCATCTCAACTTTACCAAGTCTGTTAGGTTACATTTTCTTTCACAGAAGTTCACTCTTAAAAAAATGTTAATACTTCTCTTTGGTTGGGTCTTGGAAATGCATGAGTGAACGTCTTTTGCTGCTACCTGCTTTAGAAAAATTAACTGTAGTATATTCATTATGTGTATTCTGAAATACTGCCACACTACAAAACTGCTTACTCTGGGTTTAATGGAAGTTGCCAGCATTGGCTCTGTTCTGTGTCAGGTGAAGCTGTTTCAGGTGAGTCAGTGATTTCCTTTTTAGTAAGTAGAGGCTATCAGGTTATAGAGGATATGCTGACCATAGAGGCTGTGCATATTTTGCAAGATACTCAAGAAATAGAATCTTTGTAGTTCACAGAGGCTACACAGGTCATAGAATTTACCTAATGCCAGGGTCCAGCCCTAGCAGGAGTCCATGGGTTCCACACCGGTAAACAGGGCATGGGGCGAGAGCATCAGCAATGGATGGAGAATGAAAGACACAGACTCTAGTTCTGGTGCAATCAATCCCACTTTATTCTGGGGAAGGCTGGGTTTATATACATTTTTCTTCAGGCTATAATGGCAGTCTTGTGTTTAATATTAAAGAAGTTTCCAAAGCATAGGCAGAAATTGTTTTTAACAAGGAACAGAAAAATTATGAGAAAACAATAACCTTACAGATTATCCTTACCTAATCACAATTGTTTTAAGAATATCTAACTATGTCGATGAGCTAATACAATATTTACTTCCTTAATATCTAAACTCTATGTGACCTAAGACTATTCTTATTATTCTCATGGTTAAAACAATAAACAAGTAATCTCATGTGACTATCTCTACTAGGTCCATCTGGTTAATATCTAAATTGCTGAGTTAAGGGGTACAGTAGGGCAGTGGTCCCAATTGTAATTGTGTACCAACGCTTATTATAGGGGTGACATATTCTTTGTAGGAAGGAAGGAATGTTATGAAACCTTATTCTCTTACATCACCACCACACATGAACAAAATCATTGTTAAAATTTAACCAGCCTGTTGGAGACAAAGGCAGATCTATAAGTATTTTCTCCAGAGGCTTTCAGGGATTCATTGCACGGTTGCAAAATTATTTTTAATTTTGTTAGTGGTAAAGACCCATTGTTTTTCAGATTGTAGGTAATATTTTCTGGAATTTTTGTTGTATTCCCCTTGTCCCCTTAAGCAATCCGTTCAGACTGAAATGAGTAATATATTATCAGAAAAACACAGCAGAAAAAACACCATGCTCTGGAGCAAAACATCTGGCAATTCCTTTTAGGATGAGCCTTTGCAATCATCCTCCAGAGGATCTTTGTCAAGCACTGGATGGAATTCCGGATGCCCCCGCAACCTAAGTCATAGATGGTAAACAGGTCATAGAAATAACCCATTGAAGACACAGTGACTATGCAGTTTGTTGAGTCAACACAGATCACAGAGGCTACCAGATCATAATTGTTCATAGGGTATCAATATTACAGAAGTTATTTATACTACTCAAGCCATGAAGATGATTTATACCATATTGTTTATGTGTAGCATAGGTCATGGAATTACATAGACCATGGATACAATGCAGGTTATTGAGACTACTCAAAACTCAAAGTCTATACAGGTCATAGAGTCAATGATGTTCATAAAGCCTACATGGGTCATAAATACAGTGCAAGACATGTCATCTAATCATGCCATAATTTCAGGGCTTTTCATGAAAAAGAGGCTACTTTGTTCATAGAAGAAGCACAGGTCAGAGAAATTACATTGGTCATAGAGACTACTGAGATTATAGGACAACTAAAATATTAGGCTACTCAGGTCAAAGAGGCTACGAAGGTCATAGTGTCCACTAAGTCCATAGATATTAGTGAGGTTTTTTTAAGATACTCAGTCTGTAAAAGTTTTGCAGGACATCAAGTCTACTCAGGTCATTTGTCTACTCAGACCATAGAGGCTGGGGTCTTAGATATTGAAGAAGGCATAGAAATTACCAAGGCCAAAGTATTTACTAAGTTTATATAGGCTACTTAAGTCATAAAGGTTGCATAAATTATAGAGGTGACATGGAAACAAAGGCTAAGCATATAATAGAGTTTATGCAGATCATAGAGATTTTTCAGGTCATTAGAGACTTCTAATGTCATTTTGGTTACTCAGGCCTCAAAGTCTACAGAAGTCACAAAGTATATTAAAGGCATTTAGAGTTCTGAGGCTGCAAAGGACTATGGACCTGAAAATTACAGAGTCTACTCAGACCCTGTATATAAACAGGACATAGGATATTCTCATGTCATGAAAGATACATAAGTCATAGATGTTGTGAAGGTTATATGGGCTACAAATGACAGAAAGGCTCTGCAGGTTATAAAGTCTACCCAGATTATACAGGCTATGGTGTCCATAGAAGCTTCACAAATCATAGTCACTACTAAGGACATCGAGGTTACTCAAGCCAATGAGGGTACTCAGGTTAGAGTTGTAAACCATGTCTCATACTACCCAGTCATTAGGAGTCAACAAGATCATAGAGGCTACTGAAGTAATTTATGCTTCTTTGGTTATAAAGCCTATTCAGGTCAAGGGTCCTTGGTCATAGATGTTACAATTTTATAAGGTATTAAATAATAGAGGCTATTCATTTCATTTAGAATACTGATACCATAAAGATTTTGCATACCATAGAGATTGTACAGTTCATAGAGTCTCCTCAGGTCAAAGAGGTTACTAATGTCACTTAGTATATTTAGGACAGATAACTAAAACAGGTCACAAGTGATATACTTATGCTAGAGAATATTAAGGCCATAAATTCTCATGGGTTCTCATGCTATTTAGGCCATGAAGTGTAGACAGGTCATAGGAGTTGCTAAGTTAATTTAATATCTGAGATTATAGACACTATGCAGGATATAAAGCCCACTAAGAACCCAGAATCAATATATCACATAAGCTTCACCAATCATGGAGGCCTCATTGGTCATAGCACTGCTAAGTTCTTTAGACTTATCATGTCATTAAGTCTAAGAACCTCATAGAGTTTGAGTACATTTTAGATAACACTCAGTCATTGAGGATCCATGGGTCAATAAAGATGCACAGTTTAGTGATGATACACATACCAAATAGACCACAGGAACTACAATTGAGATAGAGATGAAGCAGGCCATGACATTATGTAAGTCTTAGATGACACTCAGATTATATGATATGCATTGGAAAGTAAAACTGAAGAGGTGATGAGAACTTTCAGTCTACTCAGATAATAGAGGATCTGGCTATTCAGGCTATCAATGTTCCCCAATTAAACAACCTATGCATATCATAGAGATTACACAGTAGATAGAATCTACTACATTCTTTAAGTTACTGAGGTCGTAAAGGTTACACATGTTATAGAACCGTCACAAAACAAAATCTACTCAGGCCATAGATGCTTCAGATGGTATAAGGTCTACTAAGGGCATATACAGTATAAAGTTTATTTAGGTTATTGAGAGAAAAAAGAAATATATTTCATAGAGGTCTCACAAGTCATAGAGGCTACATATGTCATGGAAATACATAGGTAATAGATGTTATGAAGGTTATAGATGCAACCAAAAAATGTAGAGGCCATGTAGATTATGGATGCTAAGAGAGTATAAAAGGGACAAAAACATACCTTTGACAAAGCAGTCTTTTTAATAAATTGTGCTTGGAAAAATGGTTATTCATATGTACTTTAATGTGACAATAATCTTATCTGTCACTGTGCATAAAGTCAATTCAAAATGGAATAAAAGCCTTGAAATGAGGCCAGAAACTATGCAACTCTTTGAAGAAAACTTGGGATCAACACTCCAACCTATAGGCACATGTAACAGTGTTCTCAGTAGTACTCTCAAGACTGAAGAATTAATGTCACATATTAGTAAGTATCATGGAATCAATGTTAAAATGTTTGAACAGCACATGAAGAAATTTAGAATGTGGAGAACCAACAGAATGAGAGAAAATCATTGCTAGGTACTTTTCTTAAAGAAGATTAATATTCAGTATATAACGATAACTAAAATTACTTAACATGAAAACCCCACAAATAACCCAATTAAAAAATGGTCAAATGACCTATACAGTTACATCTCAAAAGGAAAAAATATGTCCAAGAAATACATTAAAAATGCTCAAAATCATTACTAATTATGGTATGCAAAAAAATTATACTGAAATTTTATCTAATTCTAGTCAGAAGGGACATCATCCAGAATGCAAATAAAAATAAAGGCTGAAGAAAATGTGGGAAAAAAGAAACACTTTTCACAGTTTTAGTGTGATGGCAAATTAGTACACCATTAGTTCCACATCATGGAAATTTGTGTGGGAATTTCTAAGACTGGGAATAGAACTGCCATACAGTCAAGCTGTATCCCCCCTCAGTGTACATTCTAAAAAATTATTCATCATAATATAGCAAAATCTATGTGCCCCAAATTTGTAACAGCACAATTCACAGTAATCAAACTACAAAACCAGTCAAGGTATCTATCAGTGGATGAATGGAAAAGAAAATATGGTATATGTATGCAACACAATTTTATGTCAATAAAGAAAAATAAAATTATAACATTTGTATGTAAGCGGATGGAAATTGAGAACATTATGTTATGTACAATAAGCTACACTCAGAAGGTCAAGGACCATTTTTTTTCTCATATATGGAAGCTAGAGAGTAAAAGTGAAAAGAAGGTATGTATCTGTATGAATCTCATGAAAATTAAAATAGTTGAATAATTTAAGGAATGCAGGTGGGAGAATAGTATTGATCAAATCATAGTGTTATATTGTGTGCATTTTTGAATATGTAAAAAATCCTACCATTATGACAAATATAGGCACAAATAAACAATTGAAAAATTTTGCTTTAAAAAAAGAAAGATACAACATACACAGAGTTTACAGTACTAACACTGGCTACTCCATTAATACAAGGTTCTTGTTCATGGAATATATACAGGCAATAAATGATATTCCATTCATGCTAGGAAGGTCATATTGGCTACACAGACAAAAATTATACATAGGCTTTAATGGCTAAAAGTATCAAAAATATATGCAGGTCATGGATGGTGTGGTCATAGAGTCTAATGAGGCCAAAGAGGCTACAGAAATATGTGGAAGGTCATAGAAATATAGTGAACACAGAGTCCACACAGGTCATAGGGGATTTCAAGTAAATTTAGGCTATTAAAGCTGCAGTAGTTGCTAAGCTCATTTATGATACTGAAGCCAAAAGGGCTAAACATATACTATGTTGGATAAAGAGCCTCTGGCACATATACAGGATAGGCAGGTCATGCAGGTTATATAGATTAAATTTGTCACTCAGGATGTGGAGGTTATGCAGGCCACAGGGGCTATTCATTTCTTAGAAGATAATCAGAATGTGAATGCTACAAGGGGCTTACAGAAATATATCAGTGATAGAGATTGTATACAACATAGAAGTGATACTGGCCATGGAGGATTACTGGATCATAGAGATTATGCAGGACAATGAAGTTACATAGATAACAGTGAAAACACAGTTTATAGAGGCACCTGATAACATAAAAATTATACAGTTTACAGAGGCTACTGAGGCCATAGAAGCTATGCACAGCATACATGCAATGTAACTCACAAATAATATTCAGGTTATAAGTCCATGAAGAACAAAAAGGCTACTCAAGTCATAGAAGCTATGCAGGTCAGGGGCTGCTAAGGTAATTTTGGTTACTCATGGAATAAAGGATATTCATCCTCCAGTGCATATCTAAGACATTAGGCTGTAAGTTTATATAGGCTACTCATTTTTTAGAAGCTATTCATGTCATGAAAGCTATAAAGCCATAGAAGTTAGGTTGATCATAGAGTCTGTTTATATCATAGAAGGAACACAAGACACAGAGGATATTCTGACTGTACAGGATATACAGACAATGCAAGATATATATCTCATAGTGTAGGACCAGCATAGAGGCTACAAAGACCATAGCGACTGTGCGGTTCATAATGGTTACTGAAGGCATAAAGGTTTCAAAGGTCATAGAGTATACTGAGGTCAAAAAAGGATACTAAAGTCATTTAGGATACTCATGTCATAAAAACCATGAGATCACAGAGCTAAAAGGCCAAAGAGGTTATTTCATCCATAGAAGTTATGCAAATCATAGAAGCTATACATGCTAGAGGCCTCAAAGTCATACAGTTTACCCAGGTAATAGAGACTACTCATGGCACACTGGTTATGCATGTCATAGAGGATAGTAATGTTATTTAGGATACTAAATGTCTCGGAACACAAAGACAGCACAGAAAACATCCAACATATACTTACAATAAAGACTTTTCAGGTCACAGACACTACATAGGTCACAAATGCCACTCAGACCATTAAGTCTAGGAGGATAATAATATCTATTCTGACATAGAGTCTGTGAAGATAATAGTGAGTATTTTAGGGTAAAGATGTTGCACAGATAATAGAAGCTATAAGGTCATACCAGGTAAGCAGTCAATAGAATCCATTCAGGACCTAGAAAATAGGCAGGCCTTAGGGGTGCTTCAACTCCAAGAGACTATGCAGGTCATAGAGTCTATTCATACCAGAAAGTCTGCTCAAGACATGTTTATTGAGGTCATCCAGGCTCTACAGATCACAGAGGCCATGAAATTTGTAGAGAAAACATAGGTCAGAGAGGCAACTGAAGTCATAGAAGCCATGTAGTTATTAGTGTTAATTCAGGTCATAGAGTTTATGCAGGTCTACAGAGTACACAGATTATGTTTGCTCATAGATTTGAGACACATAGGTGCAAAGGTAATCCTGAACAACTGAGATAATAGAGGCTAATAAGTTCACTTAGAATTTTCAGGAAAATAGCCTGAGGCTATGCAGGTCATACAGACTGTAAATACCACAGAGGCTATATAGATCATAGAGTCTATGTAAGTCATAGAGACTACACTGAGTATAGCACCTACAAAGTTTATTTAGCTACTCTTTTTTTAATTTTTTTTCCTACTTAGTTATACATGACAGAAAAATACAGTTTGATTTATTTTACACAAATGGAGTACTTTTCATTTCTCTGGTTGTACATGATATAGTTACTCTTGCTATAAAGGTCACATAGATCACTTAGTCTACTCAGGCCTTAAGGGCTATGAAAGTCAAAGGCTATGCCAGACATAGACAGTTGAATGTAAGAGACAATGCATGTCACATATGTACAAAGAGGATAGAGACTATGCAATCATAGAGGCTTTGCAAGACAAATTTTACTCAGAAAATACAGCCTACTAAGGCAGTAAAGTCTAAAGATGTGTCATAGAGACACCAGAGGTCATACAGTCTACACAGTTCATAGAGACTTTTGATACTACAGAAAGTGGGTGATAGAGAAACTTGTCAAATCTTAGAAACTATGTAGATCTTAGAGATTACTCAGAGTATAGAAGTTATGAAGGTAGCAGAACTGACAGAGTGAAAACTATTAACACAGTGAGGTCACTGTGGATACTGTGTAGATAAAGTCTATTGTTATCATTTAGATTTTTCAGGCCATAAAGGCTATGTAATTGTTATAGTCTGTGCAATCAATTGAGTGTCAGGGACCAAGAAGAAGTTCTCATTCTGAGAATGTTCTGACCTTTACAATAAGCAGCAGTGCCACTCCCCCCTCCTGGCTGATAGTTCTGACAAAATGGCCTGTATGGTCCCATCCCTGCTTCTCTTCCGGGATTTCACCTTCCTGCCAGCGCAAACTTGCACCCTATCAGGAACCCAGTAGAAGAACACAGTCAACCAACCTGCACCTCATCATACCCCTCATTCCCTCAGCATAAATACCCGTGAGAACAATAAAAATTTGCAGCTTGATCAGAATTCCTATCTTGCTGTCACTCCCTGTGTCTCTTGTCCCTTTCATTCCTTCTCTCTTAGGTTCGCCATCCTGCATTAATGTCCCGTGGGTCGGGACAATTGAGGTTGTACATGTTGTGGTGGCTACACTGTTCATAGGAACTGCTCAATTTATTGAGGGGACTTGAATCAAAGAAATGCTGGCATTATGGGCTACTAAGTCATACATAATACCCAGACTATATGAAATACTGAAGCCAAGGAGACTTTGTTCATTATAAAGTCTACACAGGTCATAGAGGCTAAGGCCATTGAGGCTAGAGGATCAACTAAGGAGCAGGCTTCTTTATCCTTGTCTGGACAGGCAGTTGGATGGGTATGGAGAGCAGATGTCTGTCCTGCCTGAGGCCATTTGATTTTCACAAGACCCCCAGCTCTGGAGGATGAGACTGGGATCCCAAGTCACTCCTGACTACCACATGTGTGGTCACAAGGTGTGATCAGATAATAAACACTTCTGGAGTTCAACTGGATTCCACAGACTGTGAGGGGACCTGAGCCATGGACTCAGGACCAAGGAATCAGGACCTTAGTGGATGTCACCCTCCCTGATCCTGTGCACCTCAGGAGCCAGAGGAAACAGGCAGCTTGCCTGCTTCTGATCATGGCGACTGTCAGTGAGCTCTTCCAGCCTCTCCAGGGACCCCCACCCCAGTTGGGGGCTCTGGGAATAAATTGCAGAACACTGCTCTTTTTCTGTGTGTCCTTGGTTGACTATATTTCTGGTTTCTGCCAAGACTCTCAAGGCTGACTGGGGTCTGAGCCTCCTTGTGCTTCTTGCCATAGCGTTGGGAAGAAGTACCCATCTGGACTGCTGATATGTCTTTCTTCTTTGTCCATACAGTTATTCTAGGGTGAGCTTTTCCACCCTCAGATACCATCCATTCTTTATTCTAGTGTGGCTACCACCCAGCAAAACACATAGCTGGCTCTCTCTTCAGAGACTTGAAGGACCAGACAGCATCAGCCTTAATCTCCCAGTGGGGCCTCCAGAGACACCACCCAGAACAGCAGACCAGGGAAGGAATTGTGTATGATGCCCATCCTGCCTGGTGGTCCGTGTCTTCTCACCAATCTTCTTCATCACCTGCTTCCCCTCTTCCTCCTCTCAGGGAGAAAAGGGTGCACAGTTTCCCTATTAGATGTTCCCCTGGGGCTAACCCTAAGCACTTACCAGTATCTCCTTCCAATCAACCTTGGGCTCTTATACAACCAGGCCCCTCACTCCACCTATCCTGTGGACCTAGCCTGCCAATAATGGATTCTCCAGCCATCTCAAACCCAGTTGTCCCTCAACAAAGGACAGGCCTCAAATTCACCATTTTTCAGGGTCTTAAGTCCCCTTGCTCTTCTCGACCAGCGGCAAGGGAAGGGAACACTATCCAACAAGGTCAGACCAGGATAGGTAGGACCGACTGACTGCCTGCTCACAGCCCTCCAGGCAGAGGACAATCAGACATGTCAGGGAGACCAGTCACAGCAGGAACTCATTTATTGAGGAAATCACACATCTTTTATGTAGGGTGAAGTCTAGGCAGGAACCAATCAGCTTAAAAGTCAGAAAGGCATGGGGGGGTTCACACAGGTGAGAGTCCCATAGGACTACATGGCAAGCACAAGCTGATCGCATTTACAAGACTATTGTTAACCAATCCCTGACGGTAGTCTGATTTATTTTCATTAACCTTTGCTATCACCTTTGAGGCCTTGATCTTGCTCACTCGCCAGGGAGTAAGAAGTCAGTCTGAGTTAGTTAACATGTCATTAGTCCCAACAAACATTGTCCCATCATCCCAGAGGTGGAAAATCTATAAAAGCTTAAAGTGAACAAGAAATATATCCCTCTGACTCCTGTGGTAAACAACACCTCACCTAACATTGCTCAGGCTTCTCTGGGTCCTGTTCTAAGTCTTCCCTCACCCATAATTGCTGAGGGTGCTCTGGGTTCTGTGGGTAGTGCCCCTCATCCACTGTGCTTCAATTACACTGGGTCCTTCAGTTGATTGCCCCTGTCCTGATGTGGCTAATTATTCATTGTTTAAGCTGCTAAGTTCACCTAAACTATCTTTACTTAGTCTTATTTTGGTTCTGAGGATGAGTGTCCCTCACTTAATAGTGCTCAGTCTTTGTTACTTTTTTCTGAGTTCCCTAAACATTCCTTGATCATTCTTCTATGGATCAGTTGGATGAGCACCCTAACCTAATACTACTCAGTCTTTTATCTGTCTTATTCTGTCTTCTCTAAGGTAATTCTTGCTGAGACCTCTGGGTCCTGTGGATGAGTACCTTTCACCTGAGAATGTTTAATGTTCTTGGAGTCTGTGCTTAATCTCCCTTCACACATTTCTCAGTGTCATTTGAGTCCTGTGATGAGTGCCTCTCTCACACAGGTACACATTTTTTCTCCCTGAATATTGTTATGGAGTGCCCCTCACCCTCCAGTACCATGTCCCCTCTATGTTCTCTCATCCAGTAGTGCTCAGTATTCTCCTGGACCTCTGAGTGAACACTGTCATCCAGCAGTCCTCATTCTCATCTGGACCATATGCCAAGTTTCCCTGTCTTTTCTCTACCTCATCTGGCTACCGTGTGTGAGTGTATAGAGCCTAACCTTCTCTGATGCTTGGTCTTTTCTGGTTTCTCCCTTAAACTCACATTCCCCAACATTGCTCAGGGTCTTCTGAGTCCTGTGGTGAGAACCCCTTGAACACAGTTGCTCAATTTCCCTTAATAAAATCATCCATAAACTCCTACCTTCTGTTCTCAGTTCTTTCTTCATCATCTGATTAGTGCCCCCTTGACCACCACTACGCAGGATCTTCTGGGTCCTCTGCATTTGTGCCACTTACCCACCAGGGCTCAGTCTCCTCTGGGTCTGTGGATGAGTGCCTTCACCTAGCAAAGTCCAGGATCCTCCCTGTCCTATGCAAGACCCAGTTGTTCTTCATTGCGGTTTGTCCTCAGTCACCTGATCGTGAGTATCACCCTCTCTCTAGTGTTACTTCTTTATGAAAATATCATTAGGGTCTTCTTCAAGTTCCTTGGGCACCCTTGATCTTTGTGGTTCAGTGAGTCTTTCCTGTCTCGCCTGTCCCTGGTGGAGCTGGATGGGGGATTGACTCTGGGCTTCTGTTTAATGTTCTGTCCTGCTTTCTTCATGTGTGGGGCAGGAGTGCTTCTAAATCCATGGTGCACTTCATGGTCCAACTTGTGGTGGTTCATGGAGACATTGGCCCCCCAGGCTGTCCTCTCACTTAGTGGATAGATCTGAGTCTGCTGACAGGCAGGGTGTCTTTCCTAGTTCTGCCAGATCTGGCTGTGCTGAGGTTCAGAAACCCTGAAGTAGAAATTTCCTGCACCCACAACTGACACTCCCTCTGAATAGTCTGCCTTCTTCCCAGAGCCTTCCCTGGGAAAGGCTGGGAGAAGGCTCTTTGTTCTCCTGTAGACCCTCTTGTGGTCCTTCAAGAGCTCTGATTCAAGGTGATGAGAGCCATTGTCCTTATGGTCTACCTCCTCATCCTCCTGGACTCTTTCCCATAGTGGTCAGCTTCTCCCTGCAAAAGTTTCTGAGTGTTCAGTGTGTTTTCTCCTTTCCCATGTTTAGTTACAGTGTTTTGGGGTCATTTCATGTTGTGCTCTGACCCAGTGGGAGAAGCAGCACTGAGGAGAGCTACAGATACCCAGACCAAGCACACGTGTTGAGAAAAGTTGTGATTTTGCTGGATGGAGGACTTGCTTAGTTTCTGGGCCTCTCCCTGTGCTGCTCCATGCCCCATAGTCCTACTGGAACTTCAGAGACCCCCAGGTTTCCTCACCTGAACCTACTTGGGTGTGAATGGATGTCAATCACTAGGCTCTCTGAGAGCAGTTACAAACTCCTTATTAACTTCCCTGGTGTAGATAATGTGTGACCTTGGCTTCACTAATTAACTTAAGACACCATCTCTCCATGGTGGATTCCAAGGATCAAGTGCTTATCAGCACCTGCTTCCCTGTTGGCTGCACTCCTGAGTCTGTAGTTAGCTGATGGTGTCCATGGACACACCAAGGACAAGATCAGGATCATAGAAAGTGTTCACTGTTCTCTATTTACAGAGACTTGCCCTGAGCAGTCACTGACTTATAGGTCAGTACAGTTCTGCCAAGAATGTTGGTGGATAATGTCATTTATAAATAACATAAAACAAATCAAAGAAACATTTGTTGTATTTGGCTCCATTTTGAAGGACAATTGGCTCTTCCTGATGAAATGGTTGCTACATTGGAGTGCAGGAAGCAAATTCTAGGCACACATTCCTGCAGTATTAGCCTTTTCTCAATCACTGCTTCAATGGAGTTAATGCAATGAAGAATACACCAGCCCACAGCAGGCAGTGGCTGGTTGTAGAATCCTCATGTGACCTGGGTTAGGCATGGCCAAAAAGGGACCAGAATAAAGCAGTGTCATGTTTTTCTGTGAATGTGATTCAGGTGAGTCCTGATTATGGATGAAAGCCAGACTGGTTGATGGTGGATGTGACTCAGGTGAGTCCTGAGCAGGGGTGATAGCAAGACTGAGTGTAAGTGAATGTGATTCAGGTGAGTCCTGAGCAGAGGTGATAGCAGGACTGTGTGCAGTAATCCTCAGGTTGCAGGTTTGAGATCAGAAGGCCAGAGAATCTTCACTCAGTTCCTCTCTCTGAAGCTCAGAGTCAGCTGACAGGTCCAAGACCTCAGTCCTGCTCACGGACAGCACTGGCTTCTGTACACAAGTTTCAAGGCACATATGGCACCTAGGGATGTGCAGCAGAAATGGGTTGGTTTGCTGTAAGAATCACTGTCAATATCCCAACTGTGGAGCCTACTCCAGCCACTGAATTTCCTGCTCCCCTACAGGGTCCAGGGCTTCTGTCCTCCCCAGGCTCCTCTTACTCTCTTTTTCCTCCCATTGCTCTTCTTCTGTGCCCTTCCTGGTGCCTTCCTCTTGAGAAACACAAATTCTGGTCAGAGCTGGACTTTGGCTCTGCTCACCTCCTCTGGACCTGAAGTCAGAGCTTTAGAATATCACACTTGCCTCCATACAGAGCAATCCACAGGGACTTCAGGATAAAGAGAGTTCACTGAATACTGAGAGAAAAGGCACAGGTGTCCAACCTTGTGAGGCCTGAGAACTAACCCTTGGCAACAAATAGAAATAGGGCCAGAAAGACATAGGGCACCCTCCTGGTGGGAAAAGTGCTTTCTTAAAGTAAAAATACCAAATGCCAGTGAGGAGGAGTTGAAAGGGACATTTGCAAACATATAAGTCCTAGGAGCCAGTGGGAAGAATTTGGAAAGCTCATTGGAAATTGGAGAAGCACATGCCCCAGACCCAAGCTTAGCATTCTGAGGTCACTGACATAGACAGAGCAATCAGATGAAGCTCTGCCACTGTATCACGTCTAGAAATTGGGAAGCACTTGAAAGGGGAGGAGAAGGTGTTCCTGCATAAGGCAAGAGGGCTCCATGAAGTGTAGTACAACACAATGTGGAAATTGTTTTTCAGACCAGGGAGGAAGCACTCCAGTGGTGAAGAGTGAAGATGAAGCAGCAGAGAAACTGGATGCAGTGAAGGCCCACAGTTCAGCTACAGAGAACAACTTGGGAGCTGTAGCAGGTGCTTTGGAATGGACTCTGCTGAAGCATCCATGGTTCTGCACATGTGTGGTTCTGCAGTTTGACCCTGGATTTGTGTACATTTATGTATAGGTAAGTGGTAGTGGAAGACTTTGGCATTCCTAAGCTGGGTCTCTGGGGAATGTTTGCTTGTATGCTGCACAATAGGCAGTAGTCATCCATAAAGTGCTCTGCTCTGACTGTTTGCCTCTTCCTAGAGAGCACTGCATTGCTTTCTGCCAGTCCCTGTTGCACTCTCCCAGCAACCCTGGAACTTCCTCTGAAAGGTCCAATACCTCAGCCCTGCCCAGTCCAGGCCTGTGTGCCAACTCTAAAGGGAAATAGCAACAAAGCTGGCACCATCACCCCTGAGGCCAGACTGTGTCCCCTCTGAGATGCAGGACTGGCCTCCTCCTGAAGACAAACCCAAGCAGTGGGATTCAGCCTCCTTTGGGGTGTTCTGATTCTCCAGGGGGAGTCAAGCTGTGGAGGTTGGGTGGAGAGGCAGAAAAGGTGGGAAAACAGCACATGGGGGTGTGGGGAAGGAAGTGAATTGTGGAGGGACAGGGGCATCCGTGTGAGATCCCACCTGAAGGTGTAAGGGAAGGATGGGCTCCCACATCCATCCTGCTGGGGAGCCACGAGGGCAGAGTTTTAATTGCTGAATTTGTTCTGCCCTGAGTATTGCACGATGCTCCACACACCTGGGGTCATGGAACATCTGCCTTAAGTCTGTAAGGGAGTATTGATCATCTCAGTTTCCAAATGGCAGAGGACACTCAGGGGATTGATGTCCCTTGGTGAGTGGTACCCAAGCAATGAGGTGCAGACCAGGTACCATAACTCAGGTTTATCTGTCGGGGGACCAAAATCTGCCTGGTATAGCATCCTCCAGGGGATGCAGATAGGAGGTGGTCGGTGAGGTCTGGGCCTGTCCTATGGCCTGCAACTTTGCTCTTCCTGGCTAGTGAGATGAGAGGCATGGTCTGCCAAATCATTGTCCTAGAGGAAGCCCCATGGAATAGTGGGCTCATTCAGAGACTTGGACATTCCTAGCTTTAACTCCAGGAGCACAGATAAGCTGGTATATAAAAAGGAGAGGAAGACCAAGGCCAGAGGTCAGTTGCAGACCTCATCCAGGGCTGAGCCTAGACTTGACAAGTTGAGGCCAACACCTAGATAAGGACCAGGGCAACCCCATCTACAGTCAACCAGCAGAGTTCAGGTGACAGCTGTGTCAGGGGCAAGGCCAGGTGTGTGAGGCAGGTTGAGGTTGGTTCTTCTGTGGACTCACCTCCCCAACAGGAGGTCTGGCATCATCCTGGGCCCTGATGCTGGCTCTTGGTATATCCATCTATTGATATTTAAAAACATGCATGCATTTCTTGATTTGAGGTATGGTGTGCTGATCCCAGGGGTTCTCTGCTGGCTTCTTTTTTTAATTTAAAAATAGGGTCTCACTAAGTGACCCAGGCAGTCCTCAAACATGGGATCCTGGAAACTCAGACTCCTGGTAGCTGGCATTACTGACATGGCCACTGCACAATGCTCTGTGGATGTTGTAACCCAGTGACCACACTCAGGGAAAGACTCATGCACATGGCAGGGTGAGGTTTGAGGTCTCTTGTGTAGTGTGCCCTTCTGGCAGGTTCTGGATCTTCTGAGTCTCTGAAAGACAGTGGGGATGTGAAGCATTTTTTTCTTTTGCTGGGAATGTGACTACAGATTTTGCTCCTGCCCAGGTCTGAGGCAGTTTGTCCAGTCCATAGGTGAAATGGACAGAATGATGGGGACCATAACTGGAGAAAAATATCTGACCCTGATGGTTTGAAGAAGGACACTGACTTGAGGCATTCCCACCCAGGCAGGGAGAAAAAGGTTGTAGTGAAAGTTCAATAGAAATATATGTCTCCCTTCAGGTGCAAAGCAGTGTAAACTTTTTTGGTAAACCCAGATGGCAGGAGTACCTGGAACTCCCTGAAATTAACCTGGCTCAGCACTGCCAAGTTAGTGAGGTCAAGTTCTTGTCCAGGCTGGTTATAGGTGGAGTTGAGCATCTGCATATGCCTTTCTGTTTAGCATTGGCAGTGGAATATGTGAGGTGTTGCTGCTTCCTTTGGCCTCCATCTCTCTTCTTGCAAGCCACAGAGATGCCCCATGGTTCATGGTGCTTTTCTTGGGTGAGTTGCATGAAGGACATTGGTTCTTCATACCTTATCTTCTCCACATTCCCCAATGTTTTCATGACAATGGTTGCTGTTTTGTAATCCTTTCCAATGGTCCTCAGTGTGAGGTAGCAGCTAGTGTCACCTGGTCACTATGCTGATGCCTCATTGACCTCACAGGTGTGCCACCTGGGAGCCTGATGCCATCACAGACAGAATTCCAGCTAGCACTGCAGGAGTCACATGATTGAAGGGGTAGATGAGGAAGAGATGTGGGAGCTCTCAGCTCCACCTTTAGAGAAAGTGTCTGGGGTTGGGACTGCACCCAGGTGTATGTACCCTGGTGTGGATGAGGAGAGGGAAGGGCTCAGATAGCAAATCCCTGGATGCACACAGGTTGGGGAGGATAGGGAGTGAGATAGTAGGTATTTCTGAAAAATTGTTGTGACTCCAAAGTCCTCAGAGGCATCACAGGGACCTTTATGCTGGACACCCAAAGAGTTGTGGGAGAAGGGAGGTCCCATGAAGTGAAAGGGGGGTCCTGGGCATTTGGACAAGAGAGAGACTGCAGTCAGGGTACCTGGAGTCTGTGATGGGTAAGAGGGCAGGTGCTGACCAGGGCCACTCTCCACTGCAAGCCCAACCTGCTGCACCACCAGGCACACCCTAGACACATGCTACAGAATTCCAGGTTATGATCAGTTGAATAACCACTCTCTCTGAGCCTGTTTTGGTGCTCACTTTGTCTCAAAGCATCTTTTCTACTGAATCCTACAGTCTGTCACTTCCTCTTTGATCAGAAACCCATTTAGACCAAAGGACATGATATGTCCATCCAGGCAAAATGGGCCCAGATTATTTGGTGGACAATCAGCAATGTCTTTAAAAACGGTTGCTCAGGAGGGAGGAATTTTGAGAGTAAGGCTATCTCGGTGCCAACACTACCAAACCAGGTGCTACCCAGGCTCCCAAGCAGGTTCCCCCATTGCTCCCTATGGAAAACTCCAGGCAGCTCTCTCTGCTGGCTCTTCACAGTCCCAAATTCTGGGTGTCCTTGCGGGGATATCCATACCAACCCCACTTAATGGGCCAGATGACAGGGAGCCCCACACTCCTCAAGACTGCAGAATGGACTAGAAGGAAGGTGGTGACAAGGTCTGATTAAAATGAAAGAATTTCAAAGAAACCCCAAATTGTTTTTTTGTCCATGCCTGACATTTGCTGCCAAGGCCCCAACTCCCTGCAGGCAACCATCCCGTGCCCAGGAGAAAAGTTTGGGATGACTACAGCCTGGCCCACGAAGGAAGAAAGACAGTGCTGGGGGCACTGATATGCTCCTTACAGGCCCCTGGGAGTCTCCCAGTTCTGGTCATGTGCATAGCAGTGCTGTTGTGGACAGTGTTGGCAGGACAGTTTCTTCCTCGCTTTGACCAAATTGTGATTAAATTCATTTTTATCTAATTTCTGATGATGGCAAGGCCCTACTCCTGTCAGTAAAGATTCCAGATTCTTTGGCCCCAGGAAGAGACAAGATCCTCCTCAGGGCCTACTTCCCTGTGGGGACTCCAGTGGGTCCCCAACCTGCAGACCCTCAGCTCCTCACTGAGGAATTGCTCATGTCCTGTTCACAGTCAATGGCCATCAGCAGCCTGGGACAGGGGTGTCCCAGCTGCCAGTGTCTCCTTAGTTCCCTCCTGGGTTCCCCACACTCCTTCTCCCTGTGCCAGTCCCCACAGTGATTCCTGCTAATGAGCTGTAGCCCCCACCTTCACAGCCCACCCCAAGTGTCTCCTGACCTTCAGGGTAGGTTACTAGACACAGTCAGGGCTGGAGAGAGACTCTGGAGGGAAGGAACTGTGAGCCTGGTGGTCTACCGCATGCTTAGTCTCCCCTCCCCCATTCATTTTGGGAGGCCACATCTGGAGCACAGCCCAGGGGAGAAATGGAAGGACTTGGGGCAGAGTCCTTTGTGGGAATTCCATGAACCTGGCCAGCAGATGTAGTCTGTGTAGGTGAGGGGTTAATGGACCCCACAGTTCTAGGTTGTGGTGATGCTAAGCCATGGGGCATGGCTATTATCCTGTGGGCACCCAGGTGTGTCTGGGCTGAGTGGCATCACCTGGACTGGGCTCTGGGCCCTCAGTTTATCATCAATGGCCACTGTCAGTGAGGGGTTCAGTAGGGCCAGGTGGGGAGCCCAAGGGGAACTGAGCCCCTTCTCCAGAGTTCAAGGCCACTGAGGGCCTCCCCATAGCAGAGAAACCTTATGTTCAGTGGAAGACAGAGGTCACATGTCACACAACTTTCCCAACACTGACAATGTGATGAGCCATGATAATCTCCAGTAAAGTCAAAAAACATTGTGGGTGTGTAGTGAAGTGTGTGTACTTGATATGTGTATAGTGTGTGAGTGGGTGTACATGTGTTGTGCTTGCTCTGTTGTGGACAGTGGGTGCTATACATTTTGTGTGTCATTTTTGTGTATTTTGTGTTCCTGTGTGGCATTTTTACTGTGTTGAGTGTCTGTGTGTGATGTGTAAGGAGGTGTGTCTACATGTTTTGTGTGCAGAGTGTTGTGTTGTGAGTACATTGTGTGATATGAAAGGAAGTGTGTGTGCATGTGGCAGGTGCTATTTTCAGATCAATGTTGTGTGGTGTCTAAGGGATGTGTGTGCAACTGTTGTGTGCTGTGTGATTTGATATACATTGTATGATGTGCAAGGATGTTTGTGTGCACATGTTGTGTGCTGTTTTGCATTCTCTGTGTTATATGATGTGTAAGGAGGTTTTCCACATGTGGTGTGTGCTGTGCCTTGCATTTAATGTGTTGTTTGATGTGTAAAGGGGTATGTGTGTACATCAGGTATGCTGTGTGTTGCATTGGGAGTGTCCTGTGTGATGTGTGAAAAGGTGTGTGTGCCCATGGTACATGCTATGTGTTTCATTGTGTATGTTTTGTGGTTTGTAAGCAGGTATGTGTTCACGTGATGTATGCTGCTTTTTGTATAGTGGTTTTGTCATGTGATATGTAAGGATTTTTTTTCTATGTGGTGTGTGCTATGTTGCATCATGTGTGTTTTTTGAAGAGAAGAAACTTTGTGAATATGCAGTGTGTGCTCTGTGTTGCATTGTGTTGTGTGATGTGTAAGAGTGTGTGTGCTAAGGTATGTGCTGTGTAATGCTGTAGCTGTTTTGTGATGTGTAATGGAGGTGTGTGCATGTGGTTGTCCTGTGTTGTGTGTTATATATTCTGTGAGGTGTAAGGACTTGTGTGTGCTGTGTTGCATTTTGTGTGTTCTGTGATATGTAAGGAGCTGTGTGTGCATTTGGTGTGTAATGTGTGTTCCATTGTGTGTTTTGTGATATGTAAAGAGGCGAGTGTGCACATGATATGTGCTGTTTGTTGTATAGTGGATGTGCAGTGTGATGTGTAAGAAGGTTGCTCATATGTGGTGTGTGCTGTGTAGTATCAAGTGTGTTTGTAATGTGAAGAGTGTGTGTACATGTGCTGTGTTCTGTGTTGCATTTCATGTGTTGTGTGATGTGTAAGGAGGTGTATGTGCATGTGGTGAGTGCTGTGTTGCCTTGTGTGTATTGAGTGATGTGTAAGTAGTTATGTTTGCATGTGCTACATGCCATGTTGAGCTGTGTGTTCTGTGATATGTGAGGAGTTGTGTGTGCATGTGGTGTGTGGTGTGTTGTGTTGTATTTCTTGTGTGATGTGTAAGGAGGTATGTGCATGTTGTATCTGCTGAGTTGTGTGTGTTGTGTGATGTGTAAGCAGGTATATGTGCATGTGGTGTATGCTATGTGATGTGTGATGTGTAAGGGTGTGTGTGTGCATGTTTTGTGTGCTGTGTGTTCTGTGATGTGTAAGGAGGTGTGTGTGCACATAGTATGTGTTATATGTTTTGTCCCTCAATTCAAGGTGACTGAGCCTTGCAGTGCCAGGCCCTCAGGATCACCCAGTGCTGTTGTCACCCTGCCCTATTGTGGCCAGGGGTAATTATGACAATGGCATTACCCCTGTACCTGTGTGCACAGGACAGTTTGGGACAGGACAAGGAAGCTCTGAGCCTGCCATATAATCAAGGCCCAAGTCTCCTCCACAGAATTTTAGTGTCCACATGGTAGTGTGCTGGTAAGGCTAGTACCCAGATGGAGCCTGACTTTCTCTACCCAGTGTAGCACAGGCTGGAAGCACCCTGCCCTCTCTGTGGCAGTTCCAAAAATGCCACCCACAACTCTTCTCAATCCAAGATCTCAGACCCCAGAAGCTTTCTCCTGTGGTACTGGGAAGGCCACAGTGTTGAGGACCATGCTGTGAACTCAGTGGCCATGTTTGTAGTGTTTGGATTCTGACATTGCAGCCTCCAGTGCCCACACACAGGAGAGAAAGCCAGAGTAGAAAGTGAGGGTGCTCACAGCTGGCCAGTGACTCTGATAGAGACCCTGAACAGACCAGGGGCTGCTTTCTACACCCTCTCTCTCTTTTTCCACCATGAAAGCCTCCCAGTTGAGATAGAGAATGGCACTGTCCAGGTTCCAGAAGGGAGTCCCAGGGGACTGTCCAGCATGGTAGCTTCACCCACAGCATCCAGTGTGAAACCTATTCAAGTAAATGTTGCTGAACAGGACAGGGCCAGAGGGTCCCTTCTTTGGGTTCCTAAGCCAGGGTGCTCTCTAATGAGAGAAATGTCTTCTTTCTCAATGGTTTTTCTTGGTGTCCACTGGGCAGCCCCAGAACACCTACATACTAGGATTGCCATGGAGTATGAAGAAGAGACAGGGGTTGGGACACCACAACTGACACCCCAACAGATGCCCACCTGCTCTGAATCCTTCTTTGCATCCTTTTCTACTGTCTCCAAAACCTGTCTTCCTGTGGACTTTGCAGGGTGGGTGCCATGGCTGAGAGTAGGGGGTCCTGCCACTGCCCAGAGAAGAGTCTGAGCCCCCATTTAGGTGGTTGGGTGGGCTCTGACCCAGAGAGCAGGACATCTACCAAGGGGCAGATGGGGCATGCCAAGGACAGCAGGGGAGTCGGAGACCTGGCCAAGTCCCAGAGGCCTCTGTCCTGCCCCTAGATCCACTCAACCCTAAAGAGCTGGACTCAGACTTTGTCCCAGGATAAAGACCAAGCACTAGACTGATGGTGCTGGACCTTCCTTCCTTGCTGACCAGCACCCTGTCAGTTGGCCAGTGACTCTGACAGAGACCCTGCACAGACCAGGGGCTGCTTTCCACACCCTGCTGACAGGATGCTGGTCAGTCAGAGCCTGGTGAAACCTAGTAATTTTCTCAGCATGGGTGTGCCTCAGGCAGCAACAGAAGTGAAGTCTAGCAGGAATGCTTTCAGGACAGAGTGCCCACAGAGTACCTGTTAAAGGCCAGTCACCAGATTGTGCTCCTGGGAAGATGAATTACGTAGAAGGTGGGGCCTGGTTCAGGTTCAGGGCCATGAGGTGTGTCCTTGAAGAGGACTGTCCTGTTTCTCTCTTGCATCCCAGACATGAGGTGGGGTTCTTGCCCTGCCATGAAATCCTCCATGATGTGCTACCTCACCCCTGGCCACAAACAGCCCTGGACTGAGATCTTTAAAACTCAGAGCCAAAGCAAACCCTTCCACCTACAGATCTCTGGCATTTTGTTACAGACTGGGAAGTTGGATTTTTTCCTCCACAGCAGCCTCCCTTTGCCCAGTGCTTGCTGTCCAAACCACAGAGACAGGAGACTCTTGAAGGTGGGTCCAATATGTCCAAGAGGAGAGAGGAGGAGCCTTTTCAACATACTCATCATGAGCAGGTCACACAGTAGCATAGTGCAGAATGTGGACAGGCCCTCAACTCAGTTGCACATCACCAAGCCCTCTCCAGTTCAGAGCAGTAACCACTCCTGATTCTACTCATGGAAGTTTCCAGAATGGAGAAGACATGGGCTGACGCTATATCCTAAAAAGAGTTTACTGGGCAGGGTCGGCAGGAGGACTTCAGGAGAATGTTCCTGGGTGTATCCTGGTGAAGGTCCATGGTACCGTTAATTAGGGTTTTCCTGTGTTTCCCATTTCTGTTCCTTTTTCTTTTAAGTGATGAGAAGAAGAAACCATGGCAATATCAGAGGATGCAGAGAAATATCCAGAAAAGATGCAAGAGGGGCTCAGGCCTCAAAGGGGTTGGAAGATTGCTCAGACACCTGGGAGTTGGGATCACTCTGGTGGGAGGCAAGAAGCCACCTGGAGAGGAGAGCAGAAAGAAAGAGGAAGGGAGAAGAGAGGAAGGAGGAGCTGAGGCAGGGGTGGGAAGAGAGGGAGTCCTCACAGCAGCCTCCACAGGCAGCCCTTCAACAGAACCTATTAAAAACAAACCTATAAAAACAAACCTATACTCCCTGCTGAACTTCTGCTTCTCCATGCTGCATAGCCTCCTAGATGTTGTGTCACCTGCAATTCCCAGGTGACACAGCACAGGCTTCAAGCACACGGAAGCAGGTGATTGTCCAGGATGGGACCCTCAGTGAACCACAGTCTGTGATTCTGGATTCTGGACTGTCCTTTTCCTTCTGCAGTTGAGACTGGGTGTGGAGTGTGGGCATAGGGCCTGGGTGAGGCCAGAGGGCTCTGCCATTGTGGGAGGGGCTTTGGTGTGGGTGTACAGTGTAAACTTAAGGGCCTGTGGTGTTTGGGCTGCTTCTGAAGCCTCAGGTCTCATCCAAAGGGAGAGGGTGCATCCCCAGTAATGTGGACAACCCCATGTTCCAAGGTACCCTGGGCATTCTTGGGTGTGCTGAGTCTCCTCTGGCATTGCCAGGGTTCAAAGTCCTCTGGGTCTGTGTTCAGCAGTGGGGTATAGGAATGGACAGGAGCCAGAGGTAAAGGAAATGCTCCTGAGGCTACTGACCTTGAGTCCTGCCCTAGAGCTGTGGAAAGGCCCTGCCTCCTTGGCATATGGAGTGACTGAGTGGCCAAGGTTGCATGTGAAGATTGTTCCTTGGACCCTTGGATATGGTTGGGCACACAGTGTTTGGTTGTGGTGCAGCATGCTGAAGGCACCCCTCCCAGGAAAGGGCCATTCAAGATCTGGAGGTTCTTGAGACCAGTCCAGATTCTGTGCTCATCACAGTGCTGCCAACCAAGTTCCAGAGCCACAGCAGAGCAAGTGGCCTACACAGTCTGGACAGCAGGGGTTTGAGTAAGACCCTCACACCCATACCCAGATTGTCAGTTAGCAGCAGACCTTCAGAATTTGGGGAATTGTCATGTTGTGGTGCTGGAACTATACACCTTGTGTAGGGTACACCAGGGGACAGAGACACTTTAAGAGGGATTGTATGCATCAGACTTACTCCCCCAAGACCCAGGAATTAGGTTCTTTCATGACACCCCATTTACACATAAGGCCATTGAGGTCCAGGGAAGTTCAATAACCAACCCAATTTCACCCAGGTAGTAAGTGGCAGAGCTGGGTAGAACCAGGCATACTGGATTTGGATTTCCATCTCCTAATTATAACCAAGAAACCAGGACTTTAAGCACACAGAACAAGTGGTAGACCCTGTGCCCTGAGTGGGACACCAAGAGGTTCTGTGCCAGCATGTCTGAGGCCATGCATCGGTAATATAGAAGGGGATAGGGGTACTGAGACCAAAGCAGGAGGGTCCCTGCCACACCAGAGTTGCTCTGAGCAGATCCAGTAGCAGAAAGAAGAGGTGTGATTCTGGGTGGAAGGAATTTTGGGACCAAGCCAATGAAGGAAGAGGGAGAGCCAGACATGTTTGGCTGGTTTGGGCTTCCTGTCCTTACAGGTCTGAAGACACAGCTGTGGGAAGGATCATTTTGGAGCAAGAAGAGCAGCTATCTGGTCATCTCTGACCTCTAGCCTCTTGCTTCCATGTGGTAAGAAGTTGGGGTGACAACAGGCCCCCTGGGCCTCCTGGATCACCTCCCCACATTCAGAACCTTAACTTCATTCCATCTACAAAGTTTCCTTGAGGGGCCAGATGATGATCACAGGTCCTGAGGATCAGAACCGGAATGTCTCTGGGGCATTTTATTTTTCACAATTGTAAGCTTCCTGCTGTAATATGCAGGTGACCTGGGGTGAAGCTTAGTCACAACACAGAAAACAAGCAGAACTTGTACACGGGTCAATGTGATGAGTCCACCTCTTGTCCTGATCCTTTACAGGAGAATACTGCTCCTCCTGGCTGACCCCTGGCAATTCCACTGGCACATAAACATAACAATGTGGCTGGAGCTCCCTGTCAGGGAAGACAATGGAGACAGCCCTTCTCCTGGGACACTGGGAGGACTCAAGGAGTTGGGGTGGTTCTGGAAACTGGTCTGTCCATCTTGTCACCACTGAGACTGGTTGCTGACCAAGTTCAAGGCTTTGTCAAGAGGTTGCAGCTAGGCTGTTTCCAGGAGTCTAGACCAGTCTGTCAGCATGTGGCAGGCTCAGTTGTTGTTGGGGTCACCAGTGTTTGTATTGCAGTTGGATTCCAGGAAGGTGGTGAGTGTCCCCAAACCGAAAAGAGGAGAGCCCACAACAATGAGGAAGTCTGTCTCCTCAGAGACTGGAGGATTCACTCCTATGAGTGCAGGGAAGACCTCACCCCAGGTGGGACCTGGCTAGTCACATTCCCCCAAGTCCTCAGTTTACTTTCCCATGAAATGTGCCCCTTACTCCAATGGAGAATCCTTGTAGTTGGATAGAAAAATCAAATTCCCACACTCTGCAACTGGAATATTTATTTGACTGACAGAACCAGAAACCAGTCAGGCCACACAGGGCTGGTTGAAACTGAAAACCTTAAAGGGACACTTATTCTCAACACCCCAACTGAGGCTGCCTCTAACCTTTTCTCTCCCATTGTGGAGGTCATGTATTGAAGGATTCATCTTTATCCACTCACTGGTCAGGAGAAATAGCTCTGCCACCTGTATTGGGAAAGTTGAGGACCTGGGTTGCACTAGCCAACCAACCTTTGCCAGCTGCATGGCCTAGGGCAGGGTCTAGATCCATGGGACACTTGGAGAGGTGACTGCACACAGGTTCAAGTATTCCTGGATAGACATTGTGACATCAAGAAAGGACCCTGAGGACAAAGAAGAAAGACACTTCAGCAGTTCAGTTGGGTACTTCTTCCCAACCCTATGGCAAGAAGCACAAGGAGGTTCAGACCCCAGTCAGCCTTGAGAGTCTTGGCAGAAACCAGAAATATAGTCAACCAAGGACACACAGAAAAAGAGCAGTGTTCTGCAATTTATTCCCAGAGCCCCCAACTGGGGTGGGGGTCCCTGGAGAGGCTGGAAGAGCTCACTGACAGTCGCCATGATCAGGAGCAGGCAAGCTGCCTGTTTCCTCTGGCTCCTGAGGTGCACAGGATCAGGGAGGGTGACATCCACTAAGGTCCTGATTCCTTGGTCCTGAGTCCATGGCTCAGGTCCCCTCACAGTCTGTGGAATCCAGTTGAACTCCAGAAGTGTTTATTATCTGATCACACCTTGTGACCACACATGTGGTAGTCAGGAGTGACCTGGGATCCCAGTCTCATCCTCCAGAGCTGGGGGTCTTGTGAAAATCAAATGGCCTCAGGCAGGACAGACATCTGCTCTCCATACCCATCCAACCGCCTGTCCAGATAAGGATAAAGAAACCTGCTCCTTAGTTGATCCTCTAGCCTCAATGGCCTTAGCCTCTATGACCTGTGTAGACTTTATAATGAACAAAGTCTCCTTGGCTTCAGTATTTCATATAGTCTGGGTAGTATGTATGACTTAGTAGCCCATAATGCCAGCATTTCTTTGATTCAAGTCCCCTCAATAAATTGAGCAGTTCCTATGAACAGTGTAATCACCACAACATATACAACCTCAATTGTCCCGACCCACGGGACATTAATGCAGGATGGCGAACCTAAGAGAGAAGGAATGAAAGGGACAAGAGACACAGGGAGTGACAGCAAGATAGGAATTCTGATCAAGCTGCAAATTTTTATTGTTCTCACGGGTATTTATGCTGGGAATGGGGGTATGATGAGGTGCAGGTTGGTTGACTGTGTTCTTCTACTGGGTTCCTGATAGGGTGCAAGTTTGTGCCGGCAGGAAGGTGAAATCCCGGAAGAGAAGCAGGGATGGCGCCATAGGGGCCATTTTGTCAGAACTATCAGCCAGGAGGGGGGAGTGGCGCTGCTGCTTATTGTAAAGGTCAGAACATTCTCAGAATGAGAACTTCTTCTTGGTCCCTGACACTCAATTGATTGCACAGACTATAACAATTACATAGCCTTTATGGCCTGAAAAATCTAAATGATAACAATAGATTTTATCGACACAGTATCCACTGTGACCTCACTGTGTTAATAGTTTTCACTCTGTCAGTTCTGCTACCTTCATAACTTCTATACTCTGAGTAATCTCTAAGATCTACATAGTTTCTAAGATTTGACAAGTCTCTCAATCGCCCGCTTTCTGTAGTATCAAAAGTCTCTATGAACTGTGTAGACTGTATGACCTCGGGTGTCTCTATGACACATCTTTAGACTTTACTGCCTCAGTAGGCTGTATTTTCCGAGTAAAATTTGTCTTGCAAAGCCTCTATGATTGCATAGTCTCTATCCTCTGTGTACATATGTGACATGCATAGTCTCTTACATTCAACTATCTATGTCTGGCATAGCCTTTGACTTTCATAGCCTTTAAGGCCTAAGTAGACTAAGTGATCTATGTGACCTTTTTAGCAAGAGAAACTATATCATGTACAACCAGAGAAAAGAAAAGTACTCCATTTGTGTAAAATAAATCAAACTGTATTTTTCTGTCATGTATAACTAAGTAGGAAAAAAATTAAAAAAGAGTAGCTAAATAAACTTTGTAGGTGCTATACTCAGTGTAGTCTCTATGACTTACATAGACTCTATGATCTATATAGCCTCTGTGGCATTTACAGTCTGTATGACCTACATAGCCTCAGACTATTTTCCTGAAAATTCTAAGTGAACTTGTTAGCCTCTATTATCTCAGTTGTTCAGGATTACCTTTGCACCTATGTGTCTCAAATCTATGAGCAAACATAATCTGTGTACTCTGTAGACCTGCATATACCCTATGACCTGAATTAACACTAATAACTACATGGCTTCTATGACTTCAGTTGCCTCTCTGACCTATGTTTTCTCTACAAATTTCATGGCCTCTGTGATCTGTAGAGCCTGGATGACCTCAATAAACATGTCTTGAGCAGACTTTCTGGTATGAATAGACTCTATGACCTGCCTAGTCTCTTGGAGTTGAAGCACCCCTAAGGCCTGCCTATTTTCTAGGTCCTGAATGGATTCTATTGACTGCTTACCTGGTATGACCTTATAGCTTCTATTATCTGTGCAACATCTTTACCCTAATATATTCACTATTATCTGCACAGACTCTATGTCAGAATAGATATGATCCTCCTAGGCTTTATGGTCCGAGTGGCATTTGTGACCTATGTAGTGTCTGTGACCTGAAAAGTCTTTATTGTAAGTGTATGTTGGATGTTAAAATATGAGGGGTGCTCAACAAAAGGACCCAGGTAAGTATGAGTAAAGAATGTTTAGGGAACTCAAAAAAAAAATTAAAAAGAAACAGAAAAGACTGAGTACTGTTAGGTGAGTGTTGCGTACCCACGGTAGCCAAAGAAGAGTTAGTTAGAAAAAGTTATTTGAACCCAGTGGCTTAAGCAAAGAAAGGAGGCATTTTAGGAGAGGGGCTATCACCAAGAGTTCCCAGTGGAATCAGAACTCTAGGGTGAGTATGCTTATCAAAAGGAATCAGAGTACCCTGGACAATGGTGGATTATAAAAACTTAGGGCAGGACCCAGAGAAGACTGAAACTGTTGTGAGATGGGTGCTCAATCAGAAGACTCTGAACGAAGGTGGTTGGGAGGAGGTTTAGGGTAGAAACATGAGAAGACAAGGCAAAAGTAGATAAACAATGCTTGAATACAGGATTCAGAGGAGACAGAAGTCTTTGCAGAGGATTCTCACCTATAGGATTCTGAGTCTTTTGAACCTCTTGTAGAGTAATTCCTTGGTCCAAAGTTTTATTGACCTCATTTATGGTCAAAATGATCCTATTTTGAAGTGCTGAAGAAGTCCTCCATAAAGATGGAAATTGTCCTTGGCCACAATTCACACTATATTTTGAAGGTGTGCATTGTGCCTCACTAAGTAGACTTAAAATTCCTCCTCTCTTGTCAAATAGACTAACCACTGACATATCAGTCAAGATCCTGAAAATAATTAAATATATGTTTCCATCCACTTTTCAGAAAGATGTCAAAAACCTGGGTTTGCTACATCACTCATACAATCTCAGTCACTTGAGAAATTGTGTGGAAATTGTGGATGATGAGTATTGAAATAAAGTCCTCAGTGCTTTGGGCATTAACGTCTTTTAAAACTGGCTTAGTTTTTCAGATATTGGTGAGGAGCCTGTATCCATGGCATCACCAAAGTGCTATTGAGATTGTTGGAAAAATAAGTATCCACATCTCTCCAAGTTTTCATATTAATGTTGCCCTGGACATGCAGATAAGGCCAGAGATGTTGTACTGACATTAGCCAGAATGGGGCTCACCCAGAGAAATCTCTAAGAGTACTGAGGTGCCCAGTGTTTTGGAGAGTGAGTATTGGTGGCAGAAGTCTGCTCACTCACAATATCCACAGGGTACTGAGCAATGGTTGGACAGGGATGTTCACCCACAGGACATAGGACCCTAATCAATGGTGTGAGTGGGAAATTAAGGGTAGGAACAGAGCAGACTGAGAACTCCTAGGTGAGTATTGTTCACCACAGGGCCCAGGACAGTGAAGAGTGTTGACTTGGCTCAAAGGACAGTTTATATCCTTCATACTCATGTGAATGTATCACTAACTATTGTCTAATTGTCCCCTTTTTATGTGACCTTGCTGCTGCTCTCTGGTCTCATGAAATCTTCTCTGACTTCTCTACTCCTCAGTTTTATATCCCCCTGGTGGTCTGGGAACAGTGTCCAGCAGTGTGTGGTGCACTGCTCAGCCTCTCTCCTTAATGTCCATACAGTCTGTGATGTCATAGTGGCCTAGAGGGAGGGACAGGAACAGTTCTTTTTCTACCAAGGTCTTGAAGAGTGTGTGGGGCCCTCAGGACTCACTGTGTCTTCCAGCATAACCTTTCCATGGACCTAATGATCTCTGACTGTACTGCCAGAAGTCAGAGGTCTGAAGAGCCTGGCTCCAGTTCTCTTTCTGATCCATTTGTCCCCATTTCAGAAAATTCTGGTTTGGGGCTGTTTTCCTAGGCATCAGGGGTGGGGTCACACTTTGACTGTGTAACTGTGTAGACATGGTAATAGAGGCTCAGTTTCACATCCAAGTCCTGCTGAAGCCAGGGTCTCTTTGTCCCACCTTGTTCACAGGGACCTAAGGCTAACCCTTGTATTCTTTTTTTTTTTTTTTTTTTTTTTTTGCTGCTGGGGATCAAACCTGGGCCTTATGCATACAAGGCGCGTACTCTACCAACTGAGCTATCTCCCCAGCCCCAACCCTTGTATTCTTGAGCTCAGCCAGGGACCCCTGGTCTCCCCATTCTCCTCTACCATTTTTCAATTCTTACCTGGCAGAGGCACACCTCTTGGTGCCTGGTGCAGTGTTGTCCAGATGCTCTCCCCTCCTCACTCCCTGTTCCTTCTTGATCAGTGTTTCTGGAATTTATCAAAAACTGTTGGTACCTGGTGATGATCATTGTTGCAGTGTCCCCAAACCTCAAGTTTTCAAGCCCCAAGCTCATGGTTTCCTCAGGTCCCAGGTGCAATCTCATCCTGTACCCATCCCTGTGTCCATCACCACTTCTGCTCCTCCCCCTTGTCAGTGTGAGGAAGACCCCATGACTGGAAACCAGGGTCCTCTTTTGAGCTATCCCCAAGCTCTCTTCCTGTTTTATTTTGAGACATGGTCTTTGAATGATGCTCAGGGTGGCTTCACATTTGATCCACCTACTCAGATTCCTGAGTTTCTGGCTTCATAGGTGGGGCACCCTGCCATCCTTAGTTATCTTATGTTTCAACAGTACTCCATTTGTGTTAAATAAATCAAACTGTTTTTTCTGTCATGTATAACTAAGTAGGAAAAAAATTAAAAAAGAGTAGCTAAATAAACTTTGTAGGTGCTATACTCAGTGTAGTCTCTATGATTTACATAGACTCTATGATCTATATATCCTCTGTGGTATTTACAGTCTGTATGACCTACATAGCCTCAGACTATTTCCTGAAAATTCTAAGTGAACTTATTAGCCTCTATATCTCAGTTGTTCAGGATTACCTTTGCACCTATGTGTCTCAAATCTATGAGCAAACATAATCTGTATACTCTGTAGAACTGCATAAACTCTATGACCTGAATTAACACTAATAACTACATGGCTTCTATGACTTCAGTTGCCTCTCTGACCTATGTTTTCTCTACAAATTTCAATCCTCTGTGATCTGTAGAGCCTGGATGACCTCAATAAACATGTCTTGAGCAGACTTTCTGGTATGAATAGACTCTATGACCTGCCTAGTCTCTTGGAGTTGAAGCACCCCTAAGGCCTGCCTATTTTCTAGGTCCTGAATGGATTCTATTTACTGCTTACCTGGTATGACCTTATAGCTTCTATTATCTGTGCAACATCTTTACCCTAAAATATTCACTATTATCTTCACAGACTCTATGTCAGAATAGATATTATGATCCTCCTAGACTTAATGGTCTGAGTGGCATTTGTGATCTATGTATTGTCTGTGACCTGAAAAGTCTTTATTGTAAGTATATGTTGGATGTTTTCTGTGCTGTCTTTGTGTTCCAAGACATTTAGTATCCTAAATAACATTACTATTCTCTATGACATGCATAACCAGCGTGCCATGAGTAGTCTCTATTACCTGGGTAAACTGTATGACTTTGAGGCCTCTAGCATGAATAGCTTCTATGATTTGCATAACTTCTATGGATGAAATAACCTCTTTGGCCTTTTAGCTCTGTGATCTCATGGTTTTTATGACATGAGTATTCTAAATGACTTTAGTATCCTTTTTTGACCTCAGTATACTCTATGACCTTTGAAATCTTTATGCCTTCAGTAACCTTTATGAACTGCACAGTCGCTATGGTCTTTGTAGCCTCTATGCTGGTCCTACACTATGAGATATATATCTTGCATTGTCTGTATATCCTGTACAGTCAGAATATCCTCTGTGTCTTTGTTCCTTCTATGATATAAACAGACTCTATGATCAACCTAACTTCTATGGCTTTATAGCTTTCATGACATGAATAGCTTCTAAAAAATGAGTAGCCTCTATAAACTTACAGCCTAATGTCTTAGATATGCACTGGAGGATGAATATCCTTTATTCCATGAGTAGCCAAAATTACCTTAACAGCCCCTGACCTGCATAGCTTCTATGACTTGAGTAGCCTTTTTGTTCTTCATGGCTTATAACCTGAATATTATTTGTGAGTTACATTGCATGTATGCTGTGCATAGCTTCTTTGGCCTCAGTAGCCTCTGTAAACTGTATAATTTTTATGTTATCAGGTGCCTCTGTAGACTGTGTTTTCACTGTTATCTATGTAACTTCATTGTCCTGCATAATCTCTATGATCCAGTAATCCTCCATGGCCAGTATCACTTCTATGTTGTATACAATCTCTATCACTGATATATTTCTGTAAGCCCCTTGTAGCATTCACATTCTGATTATCTTCTAAGAAATGAATAACCCCTGTGGCCTGCATAACCTCCACATCCTTGAGTGACAAATTTAATCTATATAACCTGCATGACCTGCCTATCCTGTATATGTGCCAGAGGCTCTTTACCAACATAGTGTATGTTTAGCCCTTTTGGCTTCAGTATCATAAATGAGCTTAGCAACTACTGCAGCCTTAATAGCCTAAATTTACTTGAAATCCCCTATGACCTGTGTGGACTCTGTGTTCACTATATTTCTATGACCTTCTACATATTTCTGTAGCCTCTTTGTCCTCATTAGACTCTATGACCACACCATCCATGACCTGCATATATTTTGATACTTTTAGCCATTAAAGCCTATGTATAATTTTTGTCTGTGTAGCCAATATGACCTTCCTAGCATGGATGGAATATCATTATTG